>NC_057808.1:70491670-70743105 GCF_018294505.1 Triticum aestivum
CGATCGGCTTCAGTTAGCAGCAGTAGCGAAGGAATCGCTCGATCGGGTTCAGTTAACAGCCATCGATCGATCGCTCGGGTTCAGTAACGCGTAGCCTGCAGTGCAATCGCTCGGGTTCAGTTAGAGCCCAACGCCTCGCTCGGGTTCAGTTAGAGCCAACACCTCGCACACACGCGCGTACGTGTATGAGAGAAACGCGCATCGCTCGGCCCCGACCTCCCACCGTAACCGGGAACTCCCCGAAATTTTCCTCCCCCTCGCTTCTACCACGGTTTTTCTGTCATGGACGGCCCAAAGAATGTCATGCAGCTGCGTCTCCGGCCCGCCCAGGACGAAAAGCCCATTTTCTTTCATGATTTTTTGTCATAGAAGTAGGAGCCCACCACATCTATGATGATACCGGGTTTTGTCACAATTATCATCATAGAAGTGTCATATGTATGACAGAAAAAAAATTCGTTCGGCCCAAAATGTCACGGATGTGTCTTTTTTTTGTAGTGATTGTTTTTTCATCTTGATAATAAGTGCATGCACTTATTGCAAAAAAATTGGAGAACTGGTAATTTGAACGGCAGGTGCTTATGCTACCCATCAAATAAAAATCAGGTGCCTGAAAATTCGTTTCGAAACAAATGATTCAGCTTTATATCCACGTCGACCCTCGGCATGATGGTTGGAAGCAAATGCCAAGTTCATACCAAAAGATCGTTAAAAACAATACCAACTTGCGGACGACAAGGTAGTACAAGTACCAATACCAAACTAACTTATAATCTTTTTACTCCTGGCCCTAGTGTTCGTCTGGTAGAAAATCTTGCAGAGGACCAGCTCCCGCTCCTTCTCTTGCTCAAGGTCCCCGAGGTGGTACTGGTGCATCACCCAGTTGGTCCTCTGCTAGTCGAAGTTCTTGTTGGTGTGCAGCACCAAAACCTTTTTGCTGCCTGTCTGCCAGCCGTTGACCATCACCGGCAAGGTATTGCCGGTGTTGTGCCACATCGCGTGCATGACACACTCCGACTATATCTTGCGACGCGTCCACGTGCCCCTTTTGAACACCCTGGAATTGCGCTGGAAGAAATGCTTGCTTAGGCCACTCAGTGTGATACCTGCAGTATTGTCGAATACAGGTTTTAGTGTACGTAGTTGGCATTTTCAAAACATCTTTGGCATGTTGCAGTCACTTGTTTCACTTTTTATTAACTGTAAAATTGTAATTTCTTCACCAGTTTTGCATCTAAAAAGAAAAATAGAGCTATAAACAAAGGAATATGTTTGTGCAAGTAGACGGCCGATCGGTGTTTTACCTGGAAGTTTCTCAGGATGGGTGTAGCATATGCCGTGCTCTCTTTCGATGGTTGGTATGAACAAATCGATGAGATCTCGCGCTGTCAGCACTCACTTGGGCCTCAAGGTGCTTGATCAGCTCCTGATCCGTGGGATCGAACTTGACGCCAGCCGGCAGCACCGGCCAATCCTTCTTCGACTTGCATCGGTTAATTCCAGTTATATGGTACTTAATGTATGATCAATCGACTGTTTTAAGTGAATGATGAAAGATTTCGACAGATAAGTGGTACTCCCAATCTGAAGTCCAGAATACCCCAACACACCGCTGGGATTCTTGTGTCACCTCACGCGCAGCGTGTTGTCACGTCAATTCAATGTGTGGACATGATGAATAATTTGACTGACGTATACTAGTACTGCTACGGTACCGCACTTACTAGTCGTATTTAGTGTCACATTTTAACCATAGGCTTAACTAACAAGTACGCACTTGAAGCCTAATTGATATATATATATATGGCTTCTGCACAGCATCTCCATCATCATTATCAGTACATCCTGAGGTGAGTTAGGATGCACTTGATCCCGGAAAGGTATCTATCCTTCAAACCAGAGGAGTGCTTCAAACTAACAACAGTACATAATATCCAACAAAAGAGGGTCGTGCTACAGCAGCAGAATACATGGCTCAGTCTAGATATCAGTACGAATCAAGTTGTGCATATTTGCTGTTGGCATGAACCACATCGCCGCATGTCGGGTTTGCAAAAGCCATCCATCGCATGGAAGCTTGATGCCTTTCACACACTGAAGATTATCTGGCAACAAGCTGTATCGACGAATCTCTGGATATGGTGATTCATGAAACCCATGGTATGATGTGTAAACACAGTCCCCCCTGACGAATGGAAGCTGCATAGCACGGTAATCATCGCCGGTGATATGATCGATGATTGGTTGGATGATCGGATAATTGAGCCCGAGGAACATGGAGTGGTTGCCGAGGCTGTAAACCCGCCTCCAGTTGAATACGCCTGGCCCAACGGAGCTGGGATCTTTCTCGAACACGAAGCAGCCATAGCCATCAATGTCACGAACGCCCCAGGCATTGTACTGCATGTGGTTTCATGTAATGGTTTGGTTAATTTGGTACGTGCAAATGAGCATCAAATGACCGCCGTCAGCTGAACGAGCGATAAACCACCACCCACCGGCTGGTATGATTCCAGGTCCTGGAATCATGAAGGCCAGCGCATTTGCGTCTGCTGCAACAATTCAAATTGGAGACCAAAGGGACCAAAATAAACAATCATGTTCAGAGTATGTGTGGAATTAAGATTATTATAACAGTGAAACATATCATAGACAGAGAATTGCAATGTCGTGGTCATAATCATACCCCAAGTTAAAAAAATAAGCCAATGGCTTTCATATTCTAGCAATATGTCATGGTTCAAACATCATGTAACAATGAGAGGAAAACAGCTATGACAGAGTCTACTCATATTCTACCATAGCACTTACTACTACTGTTCTCATATCAACTCTAAGCAATAACATGCGTTGTTATAAAAATCTTGGAAATGAGAGTAACATATAGCAATCATGATGTTATGCTCATAATATCTATTCTAACAATCATTAGATGCCAATTGTTCTCATATCAACTCTAACAATAACATGTGTGGTCATAAAAATCTAGGAAATGAGAGGAACATATAGCAATGATGTGGTTAAAGACATACTATCTATTATAAATTTGTAACAATGAACAGGCAGTCGTATTCATAAGGTAAAGATGAGATGAGATAGAACAATTACACGATGATAGATTCCACCAGTATAGGCAGCCAATCTGTGCGTCGACCGCGTACACGATGCCATCGTGCACTATATCATCAGACAGAAATGTTGCCTCAACAGGATTGACGATGAGTCATAAGCATGTATGGTGACCGGATTCCAGATAGACTAATCCCATGTTGAACAAGGCAATGAGCTTGTAATCCATGTAGTCTTCTGATGGTGTGGGCACTTCGCAGATTACAACTTTCAGCAAACAGAGGTTGAGCCAAAAGCTTGACGCGTCTCGTGCGTAGTAGGCATGACTTTCCGGCGGGCCGCGAGGCTCGATGGCGGCGGTATCCAACGATGGAAGGGTGATCTCTCGCTGGGTGTAGATATCCGCAAGACGCCACGGACTACCGGATTGGCGGATGAGAACGATCTAGTTGGCCTTCATGCCCGCCCAGTAGTGGCTGCGCATGAAGGACAGGTGGACGGGTAGTGGTAGCATGTCGAGGGGCACCACGGCAACCTCCGTAGGATCGTCAAGTCGATGTCTGGGCCACCTGCGAGGATTGGGCATCAGCAAGCAGGGTGTCTTGAAAAGAGCCGGCCGGTTGCAGACGAGTAGACGGTACAAAGACACCGAGCATGCGGCCAGACGAACGGTGCTGAGTAGGTCCATACGATTGCAGATATGCTCCAAGAGAACATCGGGGAGGGAATTCCAATCGCGGCTCTGCGTGTCAGTCGGTTCTGCCATTGGGGTTTTCGGTGCCTGCGAGCCAGCGGGGAAGTGTATTCGGGCGGGCGAGCAAAGAAGCTTCTCCTCGTGTGGCCGAGCAGTGAGGGGGGGAATATGGTACGCGTGAGCTACCAAGGAAGATAGCGCGGGCGGGCGACCAGTGAGCGGGGGGAAATGGTGTGCGGCCGACGATGTGGAAGAGAGGAGGAAGAAGAGTGGAAGACGGGGAAGAAAGTGCATTAAATCTCAATTCTACTAGTACTACTACCAGGATATACCGTCCTTCGGAGTGTAAATAGTTACACCGATGACATGTGGGTCTACCACGAGAGGGCCCATATGTCTGTTAATGGAGGACAGAAGCGTGCTCTACTGGAAAACATGATGGCAGTACTGGGTAAGGCTGATTTAGTAACACCAACACGCTGGTTCAGCTTATTAATTAAGTGTCCCATCTGCTGCAGCGTGTATTGTCACTTCACTGTGAAGACTAGTTGAATAGTTCTCTTTGACCGAGATGGGGAATAATGGATCGCGAAGACTTCCTTTCTGCAGTATCCCTATGCCTCTACGCTCACTTCACTCATTTTGCTTCGTACGTAGTCACTTGTTGAAATCTCTAGAAAGACAAATACTCCGTATTTGGGAACAGAGGGAGGATTTTACTCCGTATTTGGGAACAGAGGGAGTATCACCATATGGAGGGAACAGAGGAATCTTGAAATATGAACATGTCAATGGGAGGGAGTAACCCCATGCATGCAACATGCAACACTCACACGTACGCATGGACGCACGCAACACTCACGCACCCATGCGGCACACAGCACACGGCGCAACATACACGCTCACGCTCAAGTGCTCAACCTACTCCCTACGTCCGTGAAAGACTGTACATTTAGAGATTTACACATTGACCAGGGCATAATTAACGCCCAAAAGTAGCAGACTTATGTGTGCATGCGACCATTGAGAGAAGAAGATTAAATGAAGGTCGTTGCATGCTGTAATTAAGGATAGACATTTAGCATATACCTAGAGCACAAGTTGGTGCATTAGTCAATCAATATCGATTTAGATTAAAGGCTAAATGCATTGGAAGTGTAGATGTACTACACTCTTTGTTTTTTAGCTGATTTCTTTGCTCTCCCAACTGACAGGTGGGACCCAGAAACCAGGTGACAATTTAACCAGTCAACAAAGTGCCACGTCGACTATGTTGGCGGTCAGTAGGGTGCAATACGGTGCTCTATGATGAGCTAGTGATCGTATAATCACCGCAAAACTATATATAGTAACTGTAAAGAGCGTATTGTTACATACATTGACCGCCAGTGTATTTTTTTCGTTTCAAATTAAGCCATATTAACCGGAAGGGACGGAGTATGGACTAGTACTAGTACTGCTTTGATGTGTCCCGTCAACTCGCCGAATGAGGAGAAGCTTGCTTACTATGCCTCTCCCTCGCCCATGCCCGGGTGGTTCGTAGGACGAGGAGAGGGTTTTGACTACAACGCCCTCTCCCTCTCCCTTGCCCTCGCCCTCGCGGTGGACGTGCAGCAGTTCAATCGGTGTCAGATTGCCAGAAGCATATTGTACTGTAGTATCATCATTGTTGGACCTTCCGAAGAGGCGAAGAGCCAAGTGCAAGGTTCACACGAGTACGAACTGTTGAACCTCCCAAAGAGGCAAAGATCCAAGCGCAAGGTTTTATAGGAGTTGTCTTCCTAGTAGGAGTGTACTACAACTATAGCGAACGATGCTACTGTATGATGCCGCCACGTCACGTATATCCAAAGCTGTGCCACCTTTTTTCTCAAAGAGCGTGTTGGAGCCCGTGCAACAACCACACAAGTTGCACGTACAGATAACACATTTACTAGTAATAAATTCTAAAGGACAAATGCCCAGTATGCCACACAAGTTCATCTCCAATTCATGTGATAAATTTGTGCACGACTAGTCTACATATATTCACAGCGCTACCGTTCATAATTAATCGTACTCGACTTACACGTTATAGATGGGCTACATGTCCTCCTCCAGGTTCCAGTCCTAGGTGTTCTTCATGGATGGCACGATCCATAGCGGTGGGCAATGAGAATCATTGTCGGAACTTTCTAGTCCGATTCCACACGATGGAGACTCATCCAAGCTGAAGCGGCATAAATCAGGGATAGCGTGTCCCAGCATGCCGTTCATCCGGCGGTGCGCACTGAAGACACAACCATGCTTCATGAACGGCAGGCCTTCCGTGTCGTGCACGGAAGGTGGCATCCGCTTCACAATGGGGTAGCTATCCCCAATGAAAAGCGAGTACTCTCCAAGAGTGTTCCTCAGCACCCACATAGCATCGCGGGGGTCAAACTCGGCGCCATTCATCTGGTACACGCGGCATCTAAGATCTGGACACATGGTGACGTACATAGTCAAGGTCCATGCATAATAATGTTGTGCCCAAATATGGCGGTCAGTAAGGCTGGTCATAGTGGGGAGTAACTTAGACTAGTAACATGCATATGTTACTAGTCTATGTCACTACCTCTATAGTGCATAGTATCATAGATTAGTATCATAGGTGGTCTCATTTATTGCCATGCATGACACAGAGTAGCATCACATTTATTATGTTATAGTATCTACCTATGTTACTATAACCATCTCTCTCTTCTTTAATTGCCTGCCACATAAGCATGTTTGCGAGTCCCAAGTGCATGATACTACTTATGTTACCCCCACTATGGCCAGCCTAATACTGTGCAACAAATAGTACTACTCCGGTATAGAGGAAGTAAAATAACCGGCTTATTATATATAGCCACTCTTGGCTACATGGATGAGATAGTAAGACATGGAAAAACAAAAATGGTGGCAGCTAGTGGGTTCAAGTCTTTAAGGGCCTAGCTAGCTATACGCGTCCTCCAAGGTAAAAAGTACTCCTACTAGTACTAGTAAATAGAGTACTAGTACAACAATGAAACAGAAGGCAAGAGGGTTAAAAAATGGAATACCTGGGTAGATGGTGACGGTCCGATCGTGGTAGATTGTGTGACCATGTTGCACATCAGTGGTACCATGGGTAATGACTGCTAAGATAGTTGATCCCAATATGCCAAAGTCAGCTACAAGGTTCTAGGTTAGACCGAATTGCGGATGCATATGCACATCCAGGATGGGCGATCTTATTTTGATAGGGGGATGACTGGTCCCTGCAAAATAATGGAGTACCGTTAGGGATGCAAATGATGGTTTGTGCATTCCGTTTGTAATCTCCCGTACCGTAGGATGGCAACCAGATGAAAAAAGTCCCCTGGCTTGTCACCGCGAAGATACAGCCTAGATGGCGCACGGCGTCTTCGAACGTGTAGGGGTACAAATCTACCGCCGCCAACATGCGCCAGCCTCTGCCGTTACTGCCTCTTGCATTGATGGCAATCCTTATGTCGAACACGGCGATGAGATAGTAATCGTCGTAGCTGCGTCGCTTTGTCGGCGGGTCTGCAATTGCTATCTTCTTCAATCTCATGTAGGCTTCATCATACATATTCAAGCCCAGCCAGTCCGGAAGGCCGATCCCAATAGTGGAGAAGGGGTCTACCGGAACGGCCGCACTGTTGTGGATGTTGTGCAAAATGATGGTGGTATCCGGCCGGAGGTATGCAAGCCAATCTTCGTTGGCACCGACCCAGACCTATATATAAGACGGTAGGCAGCAAAGAAATTACGGGATGGAAATGGAATAACTAAGTACTACATGATCAAACTCCATTACTGACCTGCTCATCGGACAAAATCCGACAACCTCTCAACGTCGACAACTCTAGCGGAGTCAACGTGCAACCATGGCCAGGGAGCGGTGGACTGTTCGAAGGATTGTCCCATAGAAGAACCTTCTCCTCGAGGACGCATAGAAGACCAACAAGCATGGTTTTCCCAAGCCTGTTTAAGCACCGTCTTGAAAAAGTTGGTGCAGGAAGCACCGAGTCTTGCGGCAGTGAGGACGTCGGAGCGGCGTGCGATTTCTCCCAGAGGATCGTCGTCCAAGGTCTCCCAGCCCCGACGAGGAGGAGAACCGCCTGGAGAATCCATGGGAGCAGCGACGAACTGCCTTCTCTTCGGGGGGAGGGGAACTGGCGAGGAGGAGATAAGAGCATAGTAACCGCAGGGCCTCATCCCTTCCAACTGTAGATCCTTCCTTAGCGAAGGGGTGAGGCTATTATTTACTACTAGTACTAGCATTATGGGACGTTATGGGATTGCATTATACTGTAAATAATAGCACTAGTAAGAAATTTTTGGCACTAGCTAGTAGTTTTTGGCGTGGATTAAGAAATTTTAGGTATGTTTTTGCTATTTTTTGTACACGCCAACTAGTGTCAAAAAATGTCTTACATTATGTGACGGAGGAGTACGTACTCGTACTGTAGCAGTACTAGTACTACTTTCTCAACTAGTAGTGCGATGTACTATACTTCTAGTATAGTGCACCAGTTTTGAACTCTTGAATCTCAGGGCCAAGGAGCTACAGTTGGAAGTGTAGGGTACTACTGTTCTCTAGAACCATCGATGTACTATCAATGCAGGGAAAGTACTGGGTACTCTCGGTGCTCTATTCAGCCGCTCCTCTCACGTAGCGGGCCTACTCAGTCGCTCCTCTGACGCACACACTAGCAGCCTATTTATCAGTGACGGTTACTACGGGGGCAGAACATTTGAGTTATTTGATACAGCGAGACTAGGCTTTTTGCTTCCATTTGTGGAGGTGTAATGGATCTCGATGAACTTTGTTAGTAGTTCCTTCTTTATGAATGAGATGAAGCAAAGCTTTTGCCTCCGTTTCAAAAAAAACACGTCAAGAGGAATTTCTTTTATAGTAGAGCCGATAATGGAGTGAAGTCCATCCGTGCAACGCCGCAAGCTACAGAGTAGTAGTAGCGCACTTTACGTACAGAGCCATATTGCACAGTTCCCAATGCCCCGCCAGGCTTTTCTGGCTCCTCGGGCTTAATTGGGAGGCGCTAGTTTAAATATGCTACTAGCTGATGAGGAAGCTGCAAGCGAGGTGCGGCTAGGGCGAGCACGCGAGCCACAAGGTGCTGGGAAGGAAAACCCGTTCACGTGGCTAGGCTATCTAGTGCACCCAGATTGTGGTGCCGCACGTCCGTTTGACTTAAAAACTCAAACTACCCGTGTAAAATATTGGGTCGTAGCGAAGTTACTATTTAAAAAAAAGGTCGTCGTGTGTTCGGCCGGGATCGAACCCACAAAACGAGGTATACACTCCCGCGGCCACTAGTAGTACTCATTGGAGTACAACGCAACCTAGAATCGCCTTTTGTCACTAGTAGTACATTGTTCCTTACAAGAAACCCATAATAATGCAAGAAACCACTAATAATGCCAAGAAACTACTACCACTTGCATACGTGGCAGACTTAAGATAAGACTACCTTATCAACCATTGTACATGCTCTTACCAACCAGCCCTACCTAGAAACGACTACTCTGCAAAGTGCCGTTATAGGCACGTTTCAACCCATGGCCCGGTTTGGATACATTTGTTGTCAATCTAACCCTGCCATCCAAACACCACTTTGGTTAGAGTTAGTTCAGGGTTAGAATCTAACTCTAACCTCTGACTTAGAGTATCCAAACAGGGCCCATGTCGCCCATTAAGTCAACGCCTTCTATTCGACAGGGCGTTATGACTTGTTGGACCTACATGTCAGTCTACACAAAAATCCTTGAGTGACCTCCTACCTCCGGCCCGTCCACCTAGTCATCCTCGGCCATGGGACGTAGCTACCGCCGCTGGCAGAAGGCGAGGTCAAAACCGCCGGCGGTGCGGAGCCCATCTTGCGGCAGCCCGGATGCCAGCTCCGTCCGGCACTCGCGGCCGCTAGCTGACCAAGATAGCTCTGTCCAGAGGCTTCCTTTCTTAATTGCTCAACAGTGAGGTTGTTGGAGATAAGGATGAACGAGGGAAGTATCTTTTAGTTTAATTTCCATCCGTCAGATATAGATCGGACGGTCTATATTGCAAGATGGCACGCATACCATCATCACCAACTCGGTTTTTTATAAGAGAAGAAATATAAGTATGGAGATACGAACGTATTATCGATACTTGTTTCTGTAAACTAGCATCTACATTCTATTCAACGCCTCAGCATGTGGGGCCTTAGCACAATGACTTCTCAACTGTGTAATACAAAGGTTTTCCCGTCGCCGATAAGGAGGGGGTGACGGCGGCACGCTTTTTGGCTTGCTCTAGTCCTAGTAGTCATACTAGGTGGTCTAAGCACGTGTAGATTTATTCTTTTTCACATCTCGTGTTCGCCGTACTGCCACGACTGTTGATGAATAGACGGTAAGTTATTCACGGGGAAACCCTTGTTGAGCATGTTTGCGAGAGAGAGAGAGACAGTGTGTGTGTGTGTGTGTGTGATATGTCTAGAGACTGAGGCAATGATAACAGACTATTTGTGTCTATGTGTGTGGAGGGTAGAGAGAGACATGTACATGGGGCTTTGTGTTGTGTAACGTGGAGACACATATACATAATTAGAGAGTGAGTGTGTGAGATACACATGCGGACATGGGGAGAGATGAGGATCCAGATTAATGGGTGTTTGTGCGTGTCTGTGTGTGTTTGTGCACGCGTTTGTGTGTGAGAGGGAGTGTGTGTATGTGGAGTAGAGAGACCACTAATGATGTAAACCTAGTATAAGGGAAGGGGGAATGGTGTGACATGTGTAGTAGCGGGATAGCATGGGTGCGGGCGGGGGGAGCAGACTATTTGGAAGAGACATCGAGTGTGTGTGGGAGAGGGGTGTGAGAGCGAGAGAGAGAGAGAGAGAGCTAGCGACGGAGAGAGAGAGAGAGAGAGAGGAAGTGAGGGGGCGTTTGTGTCCATAAATGGCGTATAGATAGGGAGACAATGTTGATGTTGTTTGAAATTGGCCTATGTACGGAGACGCAAGGGAAGCGAGTCATCATGTGTGTGATAGGGACTTCATGAGAGATCTAGAATAGATGGTGTAGAGAACAACGTGCGAGATCAAGAACGATGATACATTAGGGAGCTATGGAAAGAGTCACGACTAATGTATCACAAGTCATGTGCATGGAGATGCTAAACCGATAGTATGGGCTCGGGGATGGAGATCACCGAGCCGGACATACCCACTTTGAGACGCAGCGAGATATAGTCATCTGTTAGTCTCAAGTGCAATGTCTATGCCATGTCATAGACCTGAGGTCCTCGCATGTTCTCGGGATGAGGATCAACTCACTTAGGGTCTATCAAACGCTACTCCGTAACTGGGTAGTTATAAAGGTAGCTTTCGGGTGAGTCGTGAGACATGCCGCGAGACATGGTTGACCAAGATGGAATTTGCCCCTCCTATTTGGAGAGATATTTTCTGGGCCCTCTCGAGTGATCAGATTCAGAAAGCATGGCCATGCGACTTGGGTTAAGTGTTAACCCAGTTCGGAAATCTGTATCATGGTTTCGAGAAGAGAGGTCGAGCTAACACAAGGGTGACAAGTACTCGCCTTGAGCTCGACAAAAAATATCGTGAGGCAAAAGGAATGTTGCATATGCCACATTGTTGAGGTTCGTCAAATGACTTTATGCCCACATGGGAGTTGGCACGTTCTGCTAGGAGCCGCTACCAACTATCGACTCTGGTCGTGTCCATGTGTACGTGAACCTATAGGGTCGCACACTTAAGGGGCTGCAGCCCATTCGGATTGGATATGAGTGGAAAATGGATGTGGACTCCTAGTGGGCTCAAGTGTTGAGCCCACCTCGGAGGTCTATATAAAGGGGAGTGGGCACACCACTTAGGGTTGATCAAATTGAACCCTGGTTAGCCACCACTCACCACGCCCATGCCGCGCGACCGGACCTAGCAGTCCGCCGCTCGACGCTGCTCCCCGTACGTGTGGATACCTTGGAGGCATCGCATCTGCGGTAATTGGACGAACCGTTCGAGGGAACCGCGAGGTCCCGTTCGCGGGAGATCACCGTTCACGGGTCTGCGCTGTTCGCGGGAGATCGGCAACGCGAGGAGGAGACGGCCCGGGAGATCGGCTACACGCATCACCAACTCTACTTCCGCTACGGTGACTGCGCGTCTAGTGGTAAACCCGATCCCGTGATCTATTTCCAGCAGCATGATCTTGGGTGGGCGGTAGAAAATTTTATTTGGCGCTAGCATAGTGTACCGCATGTTCCCACAGTGGTATTAGAGCCTCCGCTGTGTGGTAATAGATTCGATGATATGCATATGAGATATGTAGATCGGTTCAGGTGCGGGTTGATGAGATCGGTCACGCATGTCAGTGTTGAAGGTTGGTTTCGTGATCTTCTTTCCGTGATCGTGATGCAGAGGTCGTGACACGACTTACCCCTACCAGTCAGTTGTCCGCCATCGGGATATACAGTGGAACGTAAATCCGAATGCAGCACGCGAAGATCAATGAGATTGATCGAATCGGAACATAGATCAACACCTTGGAAATGTGATTTCCGCGGTGCTGAAATCTGTTGGAGCGGTCTCGGTAAAACGGCTGTAACTTTTGCATACGAACTCCGATTTTGCTCCACGACCTGTCAAACTGAAGCTAACGAAAAGTTGGAATAGTGGCGAAATCTGGAATAGGATTTCGGCGCTTCTGGCTAGGCCAAAATCCGCTTGTAAGATAGAGTTTCAGGAGGTTTTATCTTCGGCGATAGAACGTCTGACTCGTTTTTGCAAGGAATGACTGTGATTTGGTATAGCCCATGTATGTTGCTTGTATATTATTGTTTCATGACCTGCGTGTCATGAGTGCGGCAACCGGCAGGAGCCATATGGTTGTCCCATTATTGTATTAATGACCTGCGTGTCAACATGAGAAGCCATGTAATGTAATTTACTCTCAGTAGCTATTAGTTTTTAATAGCATAGTATCTTATGTAACACTTGGTGGTTGACACCATGGCGTGGAGATGGAGATCACCACGAGGACAACCATGCATGGGCAGACCGCGCACGTGTAGATGGAGATCACCACGCGTTGTGAAAAGGGGCTATACCATATCACACATACATAAACTGCCTATGAAAGTTTATCCCTTTTATGCACCCTTCCTTTTGCATGGTAGATGTTTTAAGTAGGGTGATCCCTCAAAGAATGTCAAGTACAAATGCCTCCCCAATTTCTGCACCTTCACATGTCAAGTATATTTAGTGGCGGGCCTATGAAATTCGGGTGCCACTAGATCTCCTTGAAGTGCTGGGTTTGTGTCGGACACTTACACGCGGAGCATTGGTTGACTTGTCGTGGCTATCAAAACAGTTTTGGGCTACGAGGCATAGGAGTTGGCGAGGCATGAGATGTCCCCAACAACAAGAGTCGTATGGAGATACGAAGCAAGAGTTGCTTACCGAGTGATCTTGTCCTCTAGCAGTGATGCAAAAGCTCACTAGTTGACATGTTGATCTTGGATCTTGAATCACTAAGTATCAACCGAGGGATGTTGATTTTAGTGGGAGTAATGATCTTATTAAAATGTTTAATATGAATTACTCTTCATGAATACATGTCTTAGTGTTTTGCATATTTCTGTTGTAGATCAATGGCATCACCTGCTCAAGTTACCCCTTTTGCGTTGAAATCAATCCTAGAAAAAGATAAATTGAATGGAACAAACTTTACCACCTGGTATAGAAACCTGAGAATCGTTCTTAGGCATGAGAAAAAGGAACAAGTTCTAGAGAATCCGCTTCCAGAGGAACCTGCCGATAATGCTAATGCCACAGCCAGAAATGCCTACCAGAAACTCATTGATGAATCAAACGAGATCAGCTGTCTCATGTTGGCTTCTATGGAGCCCGATCTGCAGCAGCAGTTCGAAAATATTGAGGCTTTCGATATGATCGAGAACCTTAAGAGCATGTTTCAAATGCAGGCTAGGACCGAAAGGTTCAACGTCTGGCGATCCTTGATGGATTGTAAGCTGAAAGAGGGTGATCCACTGAGCCCGCATGTGATCAAGATGATCGGGTACATACAAGCTCTGGATAGGCTGGGCTTCCCACTTGGGGATGAGTTGTCCACAGATACAATTCTGGGTTCTCTTCCGGACAGCTATGGGTTGTTCATCTCGAACTACCATATGCATGGGATGGAAAAGAAGCTCACTGAATTGCATGGGATGCTCAAAGTGGCAGAGCAGGATATCAAGAAAGATACACATCATCAAGTGTTGATGGTGCAGAACTCGGCTAAGTTCAAGAAGAGCTGGTCCAAGAAAAAGGCTAAGGCAAAGGGCAAAGAGAAGGAGGCAACTCCAACTGCATCCGCTGCGCCTAAGTTAGGGACGGCTTCGGGGAGTATTTGCTTTCATTGCAAGGAACCTGGACACTGGAAAAGGAACTGTAGCAAGTGGCTTGCCGAGAAGGGCAAGAAGACTGGAAGTATGACTTCTTCTTCAGGTACACTTGTTGTATATGTTATAGAAATTTATCTTGCTGATGTTTCTAGTAGCTCTTGGGTATATGATACCGGATCGATTGTTCACATATGCAACTCGATGCAGGGGCTAAGCAGAACTAGGAATGTCGTAAGAGGAGAAGTTGACATTCGCGTCGGGAATAAAGCAAGAGTTGATGCATTGGCCGTCGGCACTATGGAACTTAATTTACCTTCAGGATTTGTAATGGAACTTGATAATTGTTATTATGTTCCTGATTTGAGTCGAAACATTATTTCTGCCTCATGTTTGATGATACAAGGTTATGAATTCAGTATTAAGGACAATGGTTGTTCTATTTACTTGAATAATATGTTTCATGGCTTTGCACCCGTTGTAAATGGGTTATTTATCCTAGATCTTGAAGGTGAATCAGTCTATAACATAAATGTCAAGAGTCATAAGCCTAATGAGATAAATCCAACTTACATATGGCATTGTCGACTAGGACACATTAGTCAAAAGCGCATGAAGGAGCTCCATGATGATGGAATTCTAACTTCGTTTGAGTTTGAATCATTCGAGACATGCGAGTCTTGCCTACTCGGTAAGATGACTAAGACTCCTTTTGCAAAGAGTTGCGAGAGGGCGTCCGAGTTGTTGGAACTTATACATAGTGATGTATGTGGACCAATGAGCACGGCAGCCAGAGGTGGTTTCCAATACATCGTGACTTTCACCGACGACTTGAGTAGATATGGATATGTCTGCTTGATGAGGCACAAGTCAGAAACTTTTGAAAAGTTCAAGGAGTTTCAGAACAAAGTGGAAAATCAACTCGGCAAGAAAATCAAACTTCTACGATCTGATCGTGGCGGTGAGTATATGAGCCAGGAGTTTGATGATCATCTGATGAATCGTGGAATAGTTCCACAACTGACTCCTCCGGGTATGCCACATAGAAATGGTGTGTCGGAACGGAGGAATCGGACCCTGTTGGACATGGTCCGATCGATGATGAGTCTGTCGGATTTACCCTTGTCATTTTGGGGATACGCTCTAGAAACTGCAGCTTTGACACTAAACAGGGTACCATCTAAGTCCGTAGATAAGACACCATATGAGATATGGACTGCGAAGAGTCATAGTTTGTCTTTTCTGAAAATTTGGGGATGTGAAGCATATGTCAAGCGACTCCAGTCGGATAAGCTCACACCCAAATCGGACAAGTGCATATTCGTGGGATATCCAAGGGAAACCTTGGGATATTACTTCTACAACCGTGAAGAGGGCAAAGTGTTTGTCGCTCGACATGGAGTTTTCCTTGAGAAAGAGTTTCTCAATTGGAAGGCTAGTGGAAGGACGGTCCGACTAGAAGAAATTCGAGAACCACACGGGGACATTCCGGTAGGTGATACTATCACACCGGAGTTAGTCAGGGAACCCCTAGTGGAGTCGACACCGGTTCCACGGAGGTCGGAAAGGTTACGCAATTTGCATGACTGCAATGTGTTGTTCTTGGAGAACAACGAGCCGACTACGTATGCGGAAGCGATGGAGAGCCCTGATTCCGAGTTATGGCTTGAGGCCATGAGATCCGAATTAAAGTCCATGGATGACAATCAAGTTTGGAACTTGGTTGATCTGCCAGATGGCGTTCGAGCCATTGAGTGCAAGTGGATCTTTAAGAAGAAAACTGATATGGATGGAAATGTCACAGTCCATAAGGCTCGACTTGTTGCTAAAGGTTATCGACAAGTTTAAGGAGTTTACTACGATGAGAATTACTCACCGGTAGCGATGCCTAAATCAATTCGGATCATTCTTTCTATAGCAGCATATTTCGACTATGAAATATGGCAGATGGATGTCAAAACGGCTTTCCTTAATGGAAATTTAACCGAGGATGTGTATATGACACAGCCCGAGCGTTTTGTCGATCCAAAGAAGTCTAGCATGGTATGCAAGCTTCAGAGATCCATTTGTGGATTAAGGCAAGCATCTCGGAATTGGAACATTCGTTTTAATGAAGCTGTCAAAGAGTTTGGCTTCATCAAGAATGACTGTGATCATTGTGTATTCAAGAAGGTCAGTGGGAGCTCAGTTGCATTTCTGATCTTATATGTGGATGACATATTATTGATTGGAAATGATGTTCAAATGCTTGAATCTGTTAAGGACTCATTGAAAAATAGTTTTTCTGTGAAGGACTTGGGAGAAGCAGCTTACATTTTGGGAATCAAGATCTATAGAGATAGATCGAGAAGGCTTATTGGATTAAGCCAGAGTGCGTATATTGACAAGGTGTTGAAGCAGTTCAACATGCAAGATGCCAAGAAAGGTTTCTTGCCCATGTCACATGGCATTAGTCTTAGCAAGACTCAGAGTCCTACGACTCCTGATGAGCGAAGACGCATGGATGGGATTCCGTATGCTTCGGCTGTTGGGTCCATCATGTACGCTATGGTATGTACTCGTCCCGATGTTAGTTTTTCTCTTAGCGTGGTGGGCAGATACCAGGCTGATCTAGGGGAGAGTCACTGGACAGCGGTTAAGAATATCCTTAAGTACTTGAGAAGGACTAAGGATATGTTCCTGGTTTATGGAGGTGAGGATGAGCTCGTTGTAAAGAGTTACACCGATGCTAGTTTCCAAACAGATAGGGATGATAGTCGCTAGCAATATGGGTTTGTGTTCATTCTGAATGGAGGAGCAGTGAGCTGGAGGAGCTCCAAGCAAGATACGGTAGCTGATTCTACAACAGAGGCCGAGTACATTGCGGCTTCTGAAGCTGCAAAAGAAGGTGTTTGGGTGAAGAATTTTATTTCTGATCTTGGTGTGGTTGAGGGCGTGTCTAATCCATTGGACCTCTATTGTGATAATAGTGGTGCCATTGCGCAAGTCAAGGAACCACGGAACCATCATAAAACCCAACACATACTAAGGCGTTTTAACCTTATTCGCGACAGTGTCAAAAGAGGTGATGTAAACATATGCAAGGTACACACGGATGCAAATGTTGCTGATCCATTGACGAAGCCTCTCCCATGTCCGAAGCATGAGGCGCACATGAGATCCATGGGCATACGATGCCTAAATGATTGACTCTAGTGCAAGTGGGAGACTGTTGGAGATATGCCCTAGAGGCAATCATGTGATGATGATATTTCCATATGTATTCATGAGTCCTTTGTATTGTCCTTGAACATCATCAATGATATGTATCAATAAGTATGTGACTTGTTTGTGGAACTATGTATTGTATGATGATTGTTTTAATGGTCCCTAGTTGATAAGGTTATGCGGACACATATCCTTGACTAGTATACGACTCGGTTGATGACTATGTTTCACAAGTCATGTGCATGGAGATGCTAAACCGATAGTATGGGCTCGGGGATGGAGATCACCGAGCCGGACAGACCCACTTTGAGACGCAGCAAGATATAGTCATCTGTTAGTCTCAAGTGCAATGTCTATGCCATGTCCTAGACCTGAGGTCCTCGCATGTTCTCGGGATGAGGATCGACTCACTTAGGGTCTATCAAATGCTACTCCGTAACTGGGTAGTTATAAAGGTAGCTTTCGGGTGAGTCGTGAGACATGCCGCGAGACATGGTTGACCAAGATGGAATTTGCCCCTCCTATTTGGAGAGATATTTTCTGGGCCCTCTCGAGTGATCAGATTCAGAAAGCATGGCCATGCGACTTGGGTTAAGTGTTAACCCAGTTCAGGAATCTGTATCATGGTTTCGAGAAGAGAGGTCGAGCTAACACAAGGGTGACAAGTACTCGCCTTGAGCTCGACAACAAATATCGTGAGGCAAAAGGAATGTTGCATATGCCACATTGTTGAGGTTCGTCAAACGACTTTACGCCCACATGCGAGTTGGCACGTTCTGCTAGGAGCCGCTACCAACTATCGACTCTGGTCATGTCCATGTGTACGTGAACCTATAGGGTCGCACACTTAAGGGGCTGCAGCCCATTCGGATTGTATCTGAGTGAAAAATGGATGTGGACTCCTAGTGGGCTCAAGTGTTGAGCCCACCGTGGAGGTCTATATAATGGGGAGTGGGCACACCACTTAGGGTTGATCGAATTGAACCCTGGTTAGCCACCGCCACTCCCCAAGCCCATGTCGGGCGACCGGACCTAGCAGTCCGCCGCTCGACGCTGCTCCCCGTACGTGTGGATACCTTGGAAGCATCACATCTGCGGTGCTTGGACGAACCGTTCGAGGGAACCGCGAGGTGCCGTTCGCGGGATATCACCGTTCATGGGTCTTCGCTGTTCACGGGAGATCGGCAACGCGAGGAGGAGACGGCCCTGGAGATCGGCTACACGCATCACCAACTCTACTTTCGCTGCGGTGACTGCGCGTCTAGTGGTAAACCCGATCCCGTGATCTATTTCCAGCAGCATGATCTTGAGTGCGCGGTAGAAAATTTTATTTGGCGCTAGCATAGCGTACCGCGTGTTCCCACAGCGCTTACCCTGATCAGGTAGGCGGACATAAGCCTTGTGTGCCCGGGTTTGGTTTTGAGCTCATGTCCCCGTTTGGGACCGTTTTGCCATGACGGTGGCGTTGGTACCTTTGGTAGGTACGGGGCCACCTAGGACTGAACCCTTAAGGGGTGTTGGTCGGAGTGGCCGGGAGGGCGTTAGGGCAGTAGATCGGTTTTGTCGGAATGCTTTGGTCCGCACGTATGGGAGTGCGAGACCAGGGTTCCGTAGTGTGGGTAAAGTGCACTACCTCTGTAGTGTATTCAATCTATCGATAGCCGTGTCCTCGGTCATGGGCACAGGTTCGTAGTATGTCACACTATCGGGTATCGGTCGAAATGGAGGATAAATCAGCTAATAAATTATGTGATAACTAAGATGTGATGGCTTGGACTATGAAATAATCATGAGAAGTCACGATGATGTGTTGATATGACCCCAAGACGAGGTCTCGGTAAGTCATGATTGTGCTCCGAGGAGCCGTGGCAGAGTAAGTGATTATTGCATAAGGTTATTACAACATGTCTTCACGGGAGGTAACTGGTAGTTTATTTTCAGCATAGTTTCATGATGCCATGCCATGTTTTGATATGCTATGTTTTGCTGTTGTTATGATAGAAGTAAGTTTGATATGCCATGCTATGATGTTGTTCATGCCTAGTTTGAATTATGATTCTAGTTAATATCATGCCATGCTTAGAAGTTGTGTTGATGTAGATTGTTGCATATGCTTGGTTCTTGCTTTGTCTTCTGTTTGTTTCGATGCTATGTATTTGGTTGTCTTGCAAGTACATTCAATGTACTGACCTGGCGTGTCATGCCAGTTTTGTAGGTCGTTCGCTTGTTCCGTCGTGCTAGGTCGTAATCTTGCCAGTCCTGTGCGTTATGGAGCCCAGCCTTAGGGAGACGCTACCAAACCAAGACTTCTGCCGCCATTTATATGGACTTCCGCTGCCATGTAAATAGCCTTAGGGCTATGCCAGAAAATTGTATTCATCAATGATGTAATCTTATACACATGTATTTGATGAATATTATTGTACCTGGAATGTTGTATCATGGACCTGTCATGCGTCAGGCGTAATCCTGGGCTGACGTGCGAAGGCCCCCAGCTCCATGCGGATCGGGGTGCCATAGGAGATGGTATCAGAGCAGCCAGGCTGGTATAGGTTATCCTAGCATTAGATCACCGCTACCATCCACCCGTAATAACCCTAAGGGATTTGACCCATCCCTGGCATCCGGCATGGTCACTGTTAATCAACAGGTGGCGCAGTCAGGACCGACACGTCCTCACCCCGCTGTCCCCGCCTAGTTATCCATGGATAGAATAGCAACCCTATCCTTTCTGGTCGGCCACACCGCGTACCCTTCACCATTAAGGGAAAGGGTCCACGCCATGCGGGCATGTCCCGCATAGCCGCCTATAAAAGCCCCCTTTCTGCTAGCCGTATCGCTCACCCCTCAGCCAGCCATGTCCTGCAGAAAAGCTTAGCTAGTAGCTCCCCAGCCATGACTAGCACCTTCAAAGCCTCCAAGTTTTACACCCGCACCTGTGCCGTCAACCACACTAGCTTTCCACCCCTTCTTGCCGAGAGGCTCACCAAAGCCTTTGGTTGTAAGGCTAGCCCCGATTACCTGGTGTTCCAATCGGCACCCGTTCCTCACCTGCATCGCTTTGATGCAAGAGTGCACATCAGCCTAGGTCCCGAAGTAGATGGCCAGTCGTTGGTTTTTCAGGGTAGAGCCATGCCTACCACTGATTTAGCCATTCAGGCCGCTGCTGTGGAGGCTATGCTTCACCTCCGAACCAGGTGCCCGCATATGGCAACGAGGCGGGATTTCTTCTTTTACCCCATTGTGACAGAAGTAAGAAAGCAGCCTTCTCCCGCTATCCAAGGAGATGACCCCGCAATCACTCTCCTGGTGCAATATATCACTGCCCAGGGGACGATGATGTCCAAAATACTTGCCGAGCTTAGAACCCTGGACAACGATGCGGTACGAGTTGTCACAGAAGCTTATCATGAGGCTCGTAAATTCACACCCCAAGCCGTTCACCCCGCTCCCTCCGAACCAGTGCTACCCTCTCAGCCGGTGTTGTGGCCTCGGCCAAACGTCATTACCCTCGACTCCTTCAACAAGGCTCTTTACCAAATCCACCAGCAGCATTTTCTTGGATCAATTTCAGCCACACCCCCAGCAGTCGAACCCCAACCCATAGTGCTGCCGGACGGTGAAGATGGAGATTGGCTCAGTCTTCGTCCTCCCAGAGAGCCCCAGCACGGACAGTCCTATGCATGACCTCAGTCACGCAGTGAGATGATTCTGCGAGTAGGTCAGTCAGTCGGTTCATCCCCGATATGAGGATAGAACTATGTATCCTGGAGTGAGTAGTTTCATTTAGCGCGTAGAGCATTCGTGCTTTGTTGTACTGTTTGTAACCCGTAATGTGTTTGTGTATGCTTGCTTGATTTTGAATTTTTGTGCTTGCTTTTGTTTGTCTCTCCGTCAAACAGAGATGTTTGACAGGGTTGGCAATGTGTGCTAACAAGATTTTAATTAGTAGATCACAGACACTAAATAACATTGGCTCGTCCTGAGTCTTTAATAAAATGCGCGCTGGTGTAGGTATATGTATACCATGAGTACATATACACACTAGCATTAAAACACCTTAGTATTATTTGTCTGATGTGTTTTTCATTGCATGTTTATTGCACCTGTGTGTTGTTAGTTTAGACTGCATTTCATACTGCACACATACCCGGTTCACCCACGAGTATATTTAGGGCAGTACTCGGGGAAACGCAAAGTCACATCCCTATCTCTATCTGTGCATACCCCGTGTGCCAGATTTTCCAAACCCAGCGCCTCGAAGAGGCATTTTCGTCTGGTCATTTCTCGTCCCTAATTCTTTTTTGTTAACCCAATTGCGTTTCCGGAAAAACGTTGCCAGTTTTATTTCACTCGATCTAGTACAACCCCTCGATACAGATTTCAACTCCGATTCTACCCCAACACCTACATTTCGTGGAGCAATCCGCGAAATTTATCCGTACCCCGGCATGATTCCTGAGCTGGCGCAGCCACCTCACCCGCATCCAAACCCCACCCTTGCCTCTGCCTTGCGTGGCGCAGGTAGATCGCCACCACCGCTCCCCCGCAGCACGCGATTACTCCGCCGGCACGAAGCGTCGGAGAATCAAGCGTGGCGGAGGACCACCCCGTGCACCATCTTCTTCCACACCTCGAGCCACCGCAGCTGGCCGCGCGTTGCCTCGAGCTCGCTCGTACCTGATGATCGTCATCAGGATGATCGACGAGCCAATCAGCATGCCCAGCAGCACAGCTAGGAACCACCGCATCGCCACCAGGAACACAGCCTCGCCGAAGGAGCTCGACTCGATCTCGTCCAAACCGAATAGGTAGTAGAGCGGCATTGTGTTTGTGCGTTGGAGGAGAGCCGCGCTGCCGTTTTTATAGCCCAACTCCGGTGTACGATGAGCGAGGTCCAGGAAAACCGCTTGTCGCTCGATCACCGGCGTCCAGGAGGCGAATCCGCGAGCAGTGCCGACAAGGTGCTGGTCCGCGACGTGAGTGCTCGCTGCACCGGCGCCGTGCATGCCGCGCACTACGGCACTAGGGTCCTCATCGCCCTAGGAGCTAGATGTGCGCTGCGCCAAGCCGCACGCGGAGCGGCATCATTGGAGAAGCAGCCAGCTGGAGGAAGAAGAAGGAGGCTGCCAGTGGGCCCTGGACCCACGTGTCAGCAGGTGAAACCACTGTTCATTGGGGTGCATCCAGCATTTTTCGGGAGTCTGATCTCGAGTGCCCCTAGCCGTGGATATAACCGTGTTTTCCCATATCTCTCCCTAGGTGTACCAATTATCAGTGCCCCAACTCGTTCGAATCCGACCAAAGGGTTAAAATTAACCCAGAGGTTTTTCCCCAGAGTAGTTATCTTTGCAATTGTGCTGTAACCCTAGGAATCTCGAGGACAAGATTCTTTTAAGGGGGGAAGGTTTGTAACAGCCCCAAAATTGGGTTATCAATTTTTGTGCTGTTATTCCTTCCTGGCACTCGTTCTCAAAATTTTCTCCTGAGTTTGCTGGATGACTCTGAGAAATTTTGTCATTTCCAACCTTTCAAAACCTTGCTCATGTCTTTTTCAGTGGGCAAGACCTCATTTGCCTCAGCTCAAACCCTCTCAAACCCTAATTCCAAATTGTTGGAATTTAAAGATGGCCTTTGTGATTACAAAGGGGCTATCATTTTCCTTGAGCTGTTGATCATCCCATCTGTTCCCTGAGACCCTCCTATCCTTGTAAACCTTGGATATGCAAAAATGTTGCCAAGTCCCATGCAATATTTTTGAATTAGGATTTATTCCTTTTCTTGCCTTTCTGAAGGATAAAATCCAAAGGCATATCTAGCCATCTCCAAAATTCATGAGAATTGGTGGAGTTGATATTTATGTCTAATCCAAGCTTTGGCAAAGATATTGGCCATAATTAAATATGGAAAAATGCCTTTTCCTATTTAATACCAATATTGCATTTCTGCCACTTCCTAAAGGAACTACTATTCTTATAGCAGGGAAAATTCTCCCATGAATTGTGGATCTTTTCCTTGCTATATAATCACTAGTTCCATTCTTATCTCATGTTCCACAGTTCAAAATTTTGGCACATGATCCAATGCAAGTTTCTGCCTTCTCTGAAATTTTGCAAAGGAAGTGCCTTATTCCTAATTCCTATTGAGCTGCAATTTGGCAGGGTGATTAACCTTGATAAATCACCCATGGATACCAAAGATGAGCTCAATCCATTCATCCTAGCTCCCTGTGCAATTTTTCAAAGTTTCTGACCAGATGGCATGCTTGTGAAGGAAGTACCTTCATAGAGTTTTCAAATGGGATGAAACTTTTTCATATTCTCAAGTATCTCAAATAATTAGCCTCCACCTAAATTCAGTTCATTTCATTGAACTATGTGAGCACAGGAGCAATTCTTGTTTTCTGCCCAAATTTTCAGTTTGTGAAGAAAGTATATTTTATCTTGCTCCATTATGGCTGAAAATATTTCCAAGCCTTCTCCTATCCATATAACCCACCTACCCAAGATTTTGGCTCATTTCATGTAGCCAATATTTTCCTAGATTTTTCCAAAGTTTCTGGTCAAATCTGATGCTTGTGAAACAAGTACCAATTTGGCAAGTCCATTTGGTATGATCTTTTTGCAGCATCTACACATATGACCAAATAAAGAAGCTTTGCCATGTTTTAGCCCAATCCATCACTCCTAGTGAGTGCTTCTTCATCATTTGCTTTCTGGGTCAGATTTGGCATTTGAACTGCAGCTATGCTAAATCCTTGCCCAAATCCCTTCCAACTTCCCAGGACCGTAGTCCTTGCTATCCTAAACCTCCTAGACATCAAGTTTGCCACTTAACCCCGCCGCCGGACTTGAGATTGTTGACGAGCCGAGCGCTGGTGGCGACGGCTCCCAGGAAGAGCGGCTCCTCCATGCCATGGGCGCCAGCTTCTGGAAACTCCAGGCGCTCCACCGCACCCACCTGGACAAGGCTAAGTCCAGGATGGTGGTGGCGGAGAAAGCGGAGGCGGACCTCCAGAAGCGCGTCGCCGAGACGGAGGACTGGTTCCGCCAGGCTCACAAGGAGCTGAGGACCGCCCAGGGCGAGTTGTCCAAGCGCGACGTGGAGCTCACCATGAAACTGGCCGACGTCGAGAAGGCCCAAGAGACGGCGAAGAACTTGGCCACCGCCCCCGAAGCCGCTCAGACCCAGCACGAGGCCGCACTGAACTCCCAGGAGGAGGACCTTGCCGCGCGCGAGGGGAAGCTTGCCGCCACGCTTCGCGGCAAGGATGAAGAGGTGGGGAAGCTTGTCTTGCAGCGGACCAGTGAGCTGGAGCAGAGGCACAAAGGGGCGCTCGATGCCCAGGCCCAGGTTCACGCCGACAAGGTGAAGGAGCTGGAGGCGTAGCGGGACGAGCTGAAGGAGCAGGCCCTGAAGCTGTCCCAGGAGAAGGACACGCTCAACAGCGCCCTGGCGGAGGCGCAGGACGCGGCCGTCAGCAGGGCCGGGGAGCTCTCCGAGGCCAACAAGTCCATCAAGGACCTCACGCTAAAGCTGGAGGGCCTCGAGGGGATGCTCACGGAGGCCAAAACCTGGGAGGGGACCCTGGCGAAGGAGCTGGAGACCGAGAAGCAGCTGCAGAAGAACGAGGCCGCCGAGCATAAGGATTTCAAGGAGGGCGTGAACCGCTGGATCGGCCGCCTCGAGGACGTCCCCGGCAGGATCACCGCGCAGCTGGCTACCATGGGGATGCCAAGCGTGAGGTATGCCCCAGAGCGCAGCGGGACCACCAACGCCAAGCTGACCTTGTTCTTCGAGTGTGTTCTCGGGGCCCTGGAGTAGCTTCACGCCAACCGGGCGGCCTCGCTAGCCGACGAGGCCCGGAGGCTTTGCCAGGGCGCCATGACCAAGTTTCTCACCAAGGTGGCATACTGGTACCCCGACCTCGACTTCGACGCCGCGCTGGAGAGCTTGCCGGAGGATACTGGCCTTGTGCCGCTCAGGGAGCGCATCAAGCCCATCATCAGCCGTGTCGGCGGAATTCTGAGGGTGGAGGGCCAGCGCCGGGATTAGGCACCCCGTTTCTTATCGCCGCTGCAGGTTCACAACCAAGACAATTGCTATCTTTAGTTAGAACCGCATCAACAATTTGATGTAATATGACTCTGCAGCACTTTTAATATTATGCATGTTATTTTCCTGTTCGATTTTCCTTTGTATGTCCACCCTACGTTAACTGGGTAGGTTTGCCGGCATGTAAACCCAGGGCAGCGTCTTGGGGATAGACCCCCATTGGCCTGTTGGGTGTGCTTGCTGCCGGGCGAACCACCTTACCGCCCTTAGCGCGGCCGCTCGAACTGTCGAGCTTGACTCGAGTCAGAGTCGAGAGCGTTGCCAAGTGCGGAAGGCTACCCCGCCACTCTTGACGCGGCCGCTTGAGCTGTTGAGCGGACTCGAAACAGAACAAGGGCGTTGCCAATTGCGGGAGGGCCCCTTTGCATGTAGGTTTTCCATACATAGGCAAGATCTCCGAGGACGATAACCTTATGTATAAAAGGAAATAACTCAAGGCTCTGAACGACTTAGCTTTTCCGTCGTCGCACTGGCGTCCTTCGCGTTCGCAGGTGGCGCTCTTTTTCCCGGGCCGTCTCCTTCTTGGGAGCCATGGCGACGAAGAACTGCCAGGCTAACTACTAGACCAGATTCTCACAATTGCGGGCACCCTACCTGGCGCGCCAAAGATGTCGGTGTGGAACGACACCTATGGGATCACAAGAATCCCTAGTACGGTTGCTGGGGCGCAGGGTTGCGAGAAGAGCAGGATTAGTAATCAGCACAAGGGTCGTTTACCCAGGTTCGGGCCGCGTGGATGCGTAAAACCCTAGTCCTGCTTTGGTGGGTATATTTCAGAGAGTTCTTGAGCTCTTGAACTAGCTATGGTGAGTGCGTCGTTCGAAAGAGCCGAATCCTTCTCCAGTATGCCATGGGCCTCCTTTTATAGTCGAAAGGGGCGGCCACAGTGGCATACAGGAGGTGGAAAGGCGCACAGTATTGCGAGCTTATCGCTCGTATTACAGGACAAGACACATTTAATGCGTAGCTGAGGTGTCCTCTTGCTTTATTGGGGACGGGAGCGAGGCCCGTCCCGTCCGCCGCCGCTCCTCCTCACTTCGACACGCGCCCTGGCCAGTGGTGCATGCGGTGCCATGCACGCAGGCAGGCAGCTGAGGTGGCGCGGTGGTAGGGTCTTCACGAAGATCTCCATGCCGCCACGCAGGTGTGTGCTAAGTTGTCCTGGAAGCTGCATGTTGCCACGCAGGCGCCAGCCCAGCTGGTTGGGCTGGCAGCTGCATGCAAACGGCGGCGGAGACTTGGTTGGTGCGGGCTTGGCAGTGGCCCTGCTGGCGTCCTTGGTGAGGGCCTTGCTGGGTGGCCCGGCAAGGGTCTTGCCGTGGCACGCTGTCATCCTCGGCAAGGATCTTGCCGGGAGTCTAGTGGCCTTCCTCGGCAAGGATCTTGCCGAGGATCGTCGTCTTCTAATCCTCATCTGATCTTGAGTGTTCCTTGTCTTCACAAAGATCTGCGTGCCACCATGGAGGTGCCTCCCGAGCCCCGGCCCAACGTGGTTGATGCTGTTGGAAACCGCGGGCTCAAGGGTGGCTCACTCCGCTGGTGTGGGCGAGCCACCCCGGCAAGGGTCTTGCCGGGGGAACCTGCTTCGTCCCTCTGCTCTTTGTGGTCTTGGCCTTGGCGTTGCTCTGGCTGCCTCGGGCTTCGGTTTTACCTCGGTTCACCTCCCCTATTCTTCTTGGTGTGGCCGTGGGCGCGGCTCCGACTGTCCATGCACAGGTAAAGGGGTACAAAGGTGCACCTTCTTTTGTACACGGACATGTGGGCGCCAACCGTGGGCGGCAAAACACCCTCTCCTCGCCCGAAATAGTTATCGGCAAATATTTGGGAGATGCGAGATTACCGTCCTATCCCCAACCGACGCGATGTCCGAAATTTTAAACGGGGGATAAGTTCGTAACTTTCCCACATTTCAGAGAAGCGCGTCCCAAAGTTTGAGATCCCCCCTCCCCTCCATTTCCCCATTCATACACCGTCGGCGCCACGACAACCTCCCCACTGCGGCCAGCCTCCTCCGTCCGCCACCCCATCCTCCACCTTGTCGGAGCCGCTACCCCTACCCCGTCGTCCACTGCAAGAGATGGACGTCTCTCATCCACGGCGCTGGACCAGGATCCTTTCATCGCGTCCTATCACGTCATCGGCGCCGTTGTCCACCTTGTCGTTGCCACTCCTACGACCGCCTCGTCCACGGCAACAGGATTTATCCCCCGACCCGGCCGTCTGCCATCTAAAGTCTTCTTCCCCGCCGCCGACAGACATCGCAGCCGCAACACCCTCAATGTATCAGCAGAGGCCTACACGGCGTCGCAAGAGAGGTGGTACTCTTCCATATGTGCTTAAGTTATTGATCTCACCCAGAAAATAGATCGTAATTTGTTTACTGTACTTTCTTGTCCGTACCAAATCATACTGGCTTACGTGTTGAAATACGAATCTGATATGATGCTCATATCACTAAAACAGAGAACGTTTAATTGGTCACCTAATGTTCCTATATTCGTTTTGAAAAGCATGTGCGCCACCCACTGGTCCAGCTAGTTCCACTTTCCTAATTTTTCTCTTGATGCTTAGGGTTTTCCCCTTTTATCTACTCTACTATGATCTGCGTAGGTGCTTTCTGTCGTACTAGCATTACTCCACCCTTCAAGCTAAATAACACAACACTCAAAATTCGAAAGCTTAGTTGTTCAAATATGATTGTGATATGATACTGATATTAGTTAACAGACACATTTAATTGGTTAGCTAAAGGTCCCACTTGAGTTTCCAAATGCATGTCGCGACATATAGAGAGACAGCAGAATTGCATTTCTTTGTCACTTGTTGACTGTACTTTCTTGTCCATACCAAATATTAGTTGTTATTTCAAAGAAACATCGGTTGCTAACTACCCTTTGTGCGGTTTGCAGCTTCAGATCTGCCATCCCACTACCACGGTCAACATTGTACTCATCATGCTTATGGTTTCCCCATTTTATGATGACCCCGATCAGCCTACGTGGTTCGTGTCGTAATAGCACTGCTCCACCCATCGAGATAAACAAGCTTAGTTGTACAAATTCATATATGATATTATGCTGATATTAGTACAACTGAGAGATGTTTAATTGGTCAGCTAAATGTTCCTACTTTAGTTTTGAAATGCATGTGAGCCACATATGGAGAGACCGGAAATAATAGTATTTCTCTGTGCGCTCTGGTTCATCATGGGTGGCCAACCGACATTGTATTGAAAGACTTGTAATATCTTCAATCTGCTTGCTCTTCTGCTCTTCTTTAAGATGATCCTCTTCTCTTGCGGTCGACTGGTCAGGTCGAGTTGTTCTCCCTTAGTATATTTTGAATCTGTCAGGTCAGGTCGACTTGTTCTTCTTTACTATATGTTGAAGCTGTCATCTGCGAAGTGTCATCACTTCTGGAGCTCTCATATTTTGAGTAGTAGGCCACATTATATTAGTGCACACACCAAATTACAGCATGCATGGCATCTCTTAAAAGAATTGTAGATATAGCACAAAGGGGTTTACAGGGAGGCAGTATTGGATTAGAATCACTTCTGCATTACAAAGATAATCTCACTTGTTTTTATGTTTTCATGCATGTCAGATATTGAACATTATCAAAATGAATATGAGAATGGGCGCACGAGAGGAATATTGCGGAACAATCCACTGGCTAACAAAATTGGCATGGTGGAGGATGGCCTATCTTATTCACCCATCAAGGTGCTTGCTCTAACTTGGCAAGGTTGTATTGGTCGCACATATTTTGCATCTGACCTCTTGCATTACTTCTACTTTGTTACACCATCTGCTTAGTTTAAGCATCATATATGAGTGTATGCCATACCTATCCATTTTCTGTACCTATTCCATGTGTTTTCATCCTATGTTTTTCCAGTCAAATATTGTTCTTTCGTAATAGATGTCCAAAAGGAAGAGGGTGAGTGCACATCCTCAAGGAGTACAAACTAGGTATTTGGAAAAGGTAGTGACACCTGTTAAATCAGATAGATCAGCAGCCACAGAAAACACAGGCCCAACTGTACCACACTTTACCCCTACTCCAGTGGCCAAACCCCTATTAGAACTGCTGGGAGCCCAGCGTCAGGTACTGTCTATGATATCAATTCAAAATTTGAACTCCTAAATTTCTGCATGTGCCTTACCTTCTCTCTTGTATGAAAACTAATTTCAGATGAATCTCCTTGCTCAAAGGATCATATGATCTCACAACAATGCTGGGCTCTGCATTGCTCTTGTTAGTACCTCTCTCCCTTTTGCCTTCTAACGATGTACTTAATTAATTGCTATTTGATTATGTATCACCAATCTGCACCTGAGCTTCATTATCCTCTGTTTCTTCCAATATTATTTGATCTATATTTACTCTTTGCAAAATGTAGAATAATGTCAATGCTTATAAAGAATTTTCTTTGGGCAATTTATTGAATTATCCTTCCATCAACATGGAGAAGGGCTTTGTCCAGCCCGTGTTAACATGTAATGTAAGTTCATCCTTCTCAAGCCTTCAAACTTTGTTCTAGTATAGATTTGGATAGGCATCATTTCCTCCACTGCTGTTTGCTTTGCTGTTTACATCTGATTGGATGTTTGCAACAACTACCAGTTTCAAATTGTAGTTGTAAAAACATGTTCCTTATGCAGAACAGATCCATTTATTTGCTTATATAATTGTGAAACCTGTTACGTGTCTCCTTGTTTCTCTTTCAGAGTCGTATCTCTTATGCCAGGCAGAACTTTAGGGAAGATAGTGAACCAAACCATCTTGAGGACAGCGAGATTACCCCAAGGTCCTGTCTTGATGAAGACAGTGAGTTGAAGCTACTCACCAGCAGGTGTGAGACAACCTCTATGCAGTCGCTGCCTCAATCAGTTTGACTTATTCAGTCTCAACTTAAAGCGGAACGGCTTGCTTCAGCTTAGCTGCGACTTGAAGTCAAAGATGTAATGAAGATGTCAGAGGACTGCCTTGCGCACCATCATGCCATACAGCTACGGGTGATGCATCTATCGTTGACACAACTGAGGTCTAATCAGCTTGTTCGGCTGTTTGGGGGGCTGACCTGGCCAGGCCTAGTGCCTTCTGAAGTGCTCTTAGTTTTGTATATTCTTTTGTCGGCGCGTTTATTTGCACTGGTGGCGAACTTTGATGCCCAGTGGATGTAATATGTGTAATAGCCGTGATAGCCTAGCGTAAGTTTGCTGCTTATTTATTTCCTTGTTGTCTTGTTTATTTGTTTGCTTGTAGTCACTGCAGTTCTTTTTTCGCGGTTTGCTAGTGGCCGCAATAACCTATTTTTTAAAACTAGGCCACAATAACCATGGGCTACATATTTACTGTAGTGACACTGGGCCTCCTACGGGCCGTAGAAACAATGGGCCTTCTATGGTCCGTAGAAACAATGGGCCTTCTACGGGCCGTAGAAACAATGGGCCTTCTACGGGCCGTATCATCAATGGGCCTTATACGGGCCGTATGATCGATAGGCCAAACATGGGCCAAAAATAGACCGCATTATGGCCATAGACAGGCTAGAGTTGGAGTCGTCCGTTCATGGGCCGACCAGAACGGGCCGTCATTAATAGGCCGTATTTGATGACGCTACGAAAATGGCCCAACGTATTAACGGGCCACAAACGGGCCGACTGTAACCACGGGCTGAATTTGGCCCACAAGCAGAAAATGGTAGTAATGGGCCGTAAGTAACCGAATGCTGGAAATAAGCCCAAGAATAAATGGGCCCTAAGAAGGCCGAAAGATAACATGGGCTGCAAACAGCCCAATGGATTAATGGGCCGTTAATGGGTATAAAGTGATACACTATTCATTACGGGCCAGTTTAACCATGGGCCGTTAATGGGCCAAGAGTTACCAAGGGCCTCATATGGACTGAAAGACGTCATGGGCCATACATGGGCCAGAACTTAAAATGGGCTGGAATCATATTGGACGACCCAGATGATGCTACTGGGCCTAATTCGAATAGTTCGTAACGGGCCCTGGGTTAGCGGGCTGTAAATGGGCTATATGCGAACAGGTCGTTAACAGGCTTTCCGTGGGCCGGCCCGCCACCTTTTGACCAAGTCAAATGGGCCGGCCTTTTCACAGGAATGGGCCTCTATTCGGCCGTGCCACATGTCGACGTATCATAGGCGCCTTCGGTCCAATGAGTGGATGACATCTGTCCCAACGGTGAGCCGACACGTGTTTCCTCCAGCCAATGATGATTTTACACATGGAAAATCCCCATTGGTCGGGGCTGTTAGCGGGTTATCGGATCCAAAACCGGACCCGATAGCTTAACGGTGTTCCGTTACTGTGGATGCCACGTGTCGGTCACCCTTGGCGAAAGCACTTCTGTGACGCGTGATTTATCGTCATGGAAGTGGACACTTCCGTGATGATAATTTTGGTAATGTCATGGAACACTTCTACGACAACACAGGTATGACTATCTTGATTCTGTCATAAAATCTTCATGGATGTACATGCATGACAAAAAACGTGACCTACTGTGACAAACACGTATCATCACGGAAGTGTATTTTTTTGTAGTGCAACCCCGCGCACGCCAACCGTAGAAGGGATCCCAGTGATCCCATAGGTGTCGTTCTCACCGACATCTTTGGCGCGCCAGGTAGGGGTGGCGCAGTTGTGAAAATCCGGTCTAGCAGTTAGTTTAGCAGTTCTTCATCGCCATGGCTCCCAAGAAGAAGACGATCACGGCGATCAGTTCATCGGGAGCTGAACGGCCCGTACCAGTGCGGGCGAGTGGTGGGGCGGTCGCAGACGGGAGCCGAGGCGCGACCCGCGAACACCCACATCACTTGGCGACCGGCGTCGTTCGTGCGCGAGACGACAGGCCGCATGCCTCCAAATCCTAAGACGGAGCCGGGCCCCCCGCAGGCGGCGCGGGGCCCTCCAGGGGCGGTGTCATGCCACCTACGGGCGGCGCGGTGGCTTCCAAGACTCCTACGCCGGCGCCCACGACGCGCTCCTCCCAGGTCATGCGCGACGAGCAGCGTCACCACGCTGGTGACCCTGGGCGCCGCCGTGGGAAGAGTCCTGCGCTTCATTCGCGGGACATAAAGGGCCATCATGCCCGCGAGACGCTGGAGAGAATGGCGCACAGCCACCAGGCCATGATAGAGCTCCTTCTAACGTGGTTAGAAGTTGGAGCGCGTCATGGTCCATGCAGCTTTCACCGCCGCCCACGCCAGCAGAAGCTTTGGCGCGCGCGCAGTTGCTCCTCGACTGTCCTCCCGCTGCGGAAAAACTTGACGAGTGGAGAGCCACCATCCGGAGCCTCGTCAGCGTCGCCAACAAAGATGAGCCACGATCAGTGGGGCCCTCAGGCCGGCGCTCCGTCGAACCACCGCATGCTAGCGGTAGAAGGACCGGGGGTGCTGCGGCCATGGTGCACTCTCCTCCTCCACGCCAGCCACCGCGGGTGCCGATCTGTCATGATGACGCTTGTGATAACATTTCCATAGCGTCATCCGACCCACGGACCCACCGCGATCAGCGCCAAGTTCTTCGGCAGCGAGCCCATGAAGACGCTCAAACCACCATCAAGCGCCGGCGCGATGCACGCCACCAGTCAGATAGGCGGGCAGGGCCCACTATGGACCACCCAGCACCAGGAGGCTCCGGTGGCCTACCCTATGAGGTGGGCTGCCCAGCCTTTACCCGTGAGTTGTGGCAGTTCCAGTGGCCATCCCACTGCACGTTCAAGCCCGACGTCGGCGAGAAGTACAACGGCAAGACCCACCCGTCGGAGTTCCTCAGCATCTACACCATCGTGATGCAAGCCGCTGGAGCTCGCGACAACAAGGTGCTTGCCAATTACTTCCCGTTGGCACTAAAACCCAATGTCATGTCATGGTTGATGCACTTGCCGGCGGATTCCATTTCTTCTTGGTCGGATATGTGTCATGAATTCGTTGGTGCCTTCACTGGAGGCCACCAAGCTCACGGCCAGGTAAGCGATTTGCATATCATTCCCTAGAAGGAAGGTGAAAACCTGCGCAAGTACATATAGACGTTCAGCCGGGTGCAATACAACATCCCAAATGTTCATCCCGCTGCTGTGATTAGCGCATTCCATCAGAATGTGCGCAACCGCAAGATGCGTGAAGAGCGGGCGATGAACAAGGTCAAAGATGTGGCCGAACTTTATGTTCTGGCCGATAGATGCGCTCGAGCTGAAGAGGGAAGGAAGTACCCCGGCGAGGACGCCACACGGGAACCGACTGTACAGACGAAGACACCGCCGCCCCGACGAAGAAGGGTCGGCGCCGCAACAGGAAGCGCAAGGGCAAGACTGTGCTTGCCGTCGAGGGATCCGAGGACACCGGCAATGCCAAGAAGGCCAAGGAAAATGACCCCGGCAAGGAGATTGCTGGGTGCGCCGCTTGCTTGTCCTTGGCGGCTGCCGACAAGCCAGGAGGCTATGACAAGCCGTATTGCAAGATCCATCGCACCAAGGGCCACGACCTCCAGAACTGCCGACAAGTTGAGCTGCTTGCTGAAAAGCAAAAAGCTGAGTATGAGAGGCGGGACAAGGAGAAGGGTCAGGATGGTGCCGAAGGATCCAGCAAGAAGTGTGGCGGCCAAGGAGGCCGCCGCGGCAAGGATAACCAGCAAGAGAGGCCCGCTCGGGGCCACGACAAGAAGCAGGAAGACGATGATCATGACGAGGACGACGAGTCCGGCGAGCATGAGTTCCAGAAAGCTACTGAGGCCATGTGCGTCGATGGTGGTGCCTCGCTGCATACCTCTCACCGCCAGCTCAAGCAGTGGGCGTGTGAGATCACAGCGGCGGAGCATCATTCGACGCTCAGAAGCCACTGAAGTGGTCCAGCACGCCTATCATCTTTGACACCGAGGACCACCCTGACCGCACAACCGCGGTCGGGTGTTTGCCGTTGTTGGTTTCACCAACGATACGCAACCTCAAGGTGACAAAGATGCTAGTTGACGGCGGGGCCGGCCTGAACTTGATCTCGCCCGTTGTGATCAAAAGGCTGCAGATTCCTGATGGAGACCTCGAGGAGACGGGCATGTTTCAAGGGGTCAACCCTGGAAGGAGTCAGCCGAAGGGAAAGGTCATGCTTCCTGTGACGTTTGGAGGCGAGTTGAACTACAGGACGGAGAGGATTCTCTTCGATGTAGCCGAGATCCCCTTGCCCTACAACGGGATCCTCGGCCGCCCGGCACTAGCCAAGTTCATGGCGTCGCATTACGCCTACAACACGCTGAAGATGCCTGGGCCAATGACCATCATCACCGTCCCCTCCGACAAGAAGGACGCGCTGATATGCGCCGACCAACTCTACCGGGAAGCAGTTGCAGCGACTGCCGCCAAGGCACTTGCTCCTGCCGCTGAAACTCTGGGAGGGAAGAAGACAGGCAAGACCTCTCGCACCCACTCCGGCAAGCGCACCTCTTCGGAGTGTTGTGCTCCCGTCAAGGACGTGCCAGAGAGCTCCACCAGCAAGAGTAAGAAATCCAGAGCTGCACCACCAGAGACCAAGAAGGTGTCCGTCAAGGAGGATGGCACGGGAGGGGCTTCCACCATAAGCTCCACCCTCGACAGCAAATAGGAAGATGCGCTCGTCACTTTCCTGCGGGCGAATTTTGATGTGTTTGCATGGCAAGCATCTGACATCCTCGGCGTTCCCAGGGAGGTGATTGAGCACCATCTTGCTTTCTGTCCTCATGCACGACCCGTCAAGCAGAAGGTCAGGAAGCAAGCTTCGGAAAGGCAGGAGTTCATCACAGAGGAGATCAGGAAGTTGGAAGCGGTAGGCTTAGTAAGAGGAGTACTCCATCCGACGTGGTTGGCCAATCCGGTAGTGGTGCGCAAGGCAAATGGGAAGTGGAGGCTGTGTATTGATTACACAGACATCAATAAGGCATGTCCAAAGCACCCTTTCCCATTTCCGCGCATTGACCAGATTGTTGACTCCACGGCCGGGTGTGACTTGCTATCATTCCTTGAAGCCTACTCAGGATACCACCAGATCTTCATGACGAGAGAAGACGAAGAGAAGACAGCGTTCAGCACCCCATGTGGTACGTATTGCTTTTTATGGATGCCTTTCGGGTTGAAGAGTGCTGGCTCGACGTTTGCAAGAGCAGTCCAATTGGTTTTGATCCCCAGCTACCTAGAAATATGGAAGCTTATATGGATGACATAGTGGTCAAAACCAAGGACAGGGCAACACTTGTACAAGATTTGGAAGAGACGTTTGCAAATCTGCGCAAGATCAACCTCAAGTTGAACCCTGAGAAGTGTGTCTTCGGCGTTCCGTCCGGCAAACTTCTTGGGTTCTTTGTGTCACAGCGTGGGATCGAGGCGAACCCAGACAAGATCAAGGCTATTGAGCAGATTGAGGCGCCCAAGCGGATCAAGGATGTGCGTCGGCTCACTGGCTGCGTTGCCGCCATGAGCAGATTCATCTCCAAGTCTGCTGAGCGTGCCCTTCCCTTTTTCAAAATCTTGAAAAAGGCGGGCCCAAATTGAATGGACCCCAGAGGCCGAAGCAGCTGCTACCTCTTGAGCACTGCGTTGGTTTTTCCTTGAAGAGGAAAGGGTGATGCAGCAAAGTAGTGTAAGTATTTCCCTCAGTTTTTGAGAACCAAGGTATCAATCCAGTAGGAGGCTACTCGCGAGTCCCTTGCACCTGCACAATACAAATAAATCCTCGCAACCAACGCGATAAGGGGTTGTCAATCCCTTCACGGTCACTTACGAGAGTGAGATCTGATAGATATGATAGGATAATATTTTTGGTATTTTTATGATAAATATGCAAAGTAAAATAAAAGCAAAGGAAATAAATAAGTGTTGGAAGATTAATATGATGAAGATAGACCCGGGGGCCATAGGTTTCACTAGTGGCTTCTCTCAAGAGCATAAGTATTTTACGGTGGGTGAACGAATTACTGTTGAGCAATTGATAGAATTGAGCAAAGTTATGAGAATATCTAGGTATGATCATGTATATAGGCATCACGTCCGAGACAAGTAGACCGACTCCTGCCTGCATCTACTACTATTACTCCACTCATCGACCGCTATCCAGCATGCATCTAGAGTATTAAGTTCATGAAAACAGAGTAACGCCTTAAGCAAGATGACATGATGTAGAGGGATAAATTCATGCAATATGATAAAAAAACCATCTTGTTATCCTCGATGGCAACAATACAATACGTGCCTTGCTGCCCCTACTGTCACTGGGAAAGGACACCGCAAGATTGAACCCAAAGCTAAGCACTTCTCCATTGCAAGAAAGATCAATCTAGTAGGCCAAACCAAATTGATAATTCGAAGAGACTTGCAAAGATAACCAATCATACATAAAAGAATTCAGAGAAGATTCAAATATTGTTCATAGATAATCTTGATCATAAACCCACAATTCATCGGTCTCAACAAACACACCGCAAAAAGAAGATTACATCCAATAGATCTCCACGAGAGAGGGGGAGAACATTGTATTGAGATCCAAAAAGAGAGAAGAAGCCATCTAGCTAATAACTATGGACCCGAAGGTCTGAAGTAAACTACTCACACTTCATCGGAGAGGCTATGGTGTTGATGTAGAAGCCCTCCGTGATGGATTTCCCCTCCAGCGGAGCTCCAGAACAGGCCCCAAGAAGGGATCTCGTGGATACAGAAGGTTGCGGCGGTGGAATTAGGTTTTTGGCTCCGTATCTGATCGTTTGGGGGTACGTAGGTATATATAGGAGGAAGGAGTACGTCGGTGGAGCAACAGGGGGGCCACGAGGGTGGAGGGCGCGCCCTGGGGGGTGGGCGCGCCCCCCTACCTCGTGGCCTCCTCTTTTGTTTCTTGATGTAGGGTCCAAGTCTCCCGGATCATAATCTTCCTAAAAATCACGTTCCCGAAGGTTTCATTCCGTTTGGACTCCGTTTGATATTCCTTTTCTGCGAAACTCTGAAATAGGCAAAAAACAGCAATTCTGGGTTGGGCCTCCGGTTAATAGGTTAGTCCCAAAAATAATATAAAAGTGGATAATAAAGCCCAATAATGTCCAAAACAGTAGATAATATAGCATGGAGCAATCAAAAATTATAGATACATTGGAGACGTATCAAGCATCCCCAAGCTTAATTCCTGCTCGTCCTCGAGTAGGTCAATGATAAAAACAGAATTTTGATGCGGAGTGCTACTTGGCATAATTTCAATGTAATTCTTCTTAATTGTGGTATGAATATTCAGATCCGAAAGATTCAAGACAAAAGTTTAATATTGACATGAAAATAATAATACTTCAAGCATACTAACAAAGCAATCATGTCTTCTCAAAATAACATGGCCAAAGAAAGTTATCCCTACAAAATCATATAGTCTGGCTATGCTCTATCTTCACCACACAAAGTATTTAAATCATGCACAACCCCGATGACAAGCCAAGCAATTGTTTCATACTTTTAACATTTTCAAACTTTTTCAATCTTCACGCAATACATGAGCGTGAGCCATGGATATAGCACTATATGTGGAATAGAATGGTGGTTGTGGAGAAGACAAAAAGGAGAAGATAGTCTCACATCAACTAGGCGTATCAACGGGCTATGGAGATGCCCATCAATAGATATCAATGTGAGTGAGTAGGGATTGCCATGCAACGGATGCACTAGAGCTATAAGTATATGAAAGCTCAACAAAGGAAACTAAGTGGGTGTGCATCCAACTGGCTTGCTCACGAAGACCTAGGGCATTTTGAGGAAGCCCATCATTGGAATATACAAGCCAAGTTCTATAATGAAAAATTCCCACTAGTATATGAAAGTGACAAAATGAGAGACTCTCTATCATGAAGATCATGGTGCTACTTTGAAGCACAAGTGTGGTAAAAGGATAGTAACATTGTCCATTCTCTCTTTTTCTATCATTTTTTTATTTGGGCCTTTTCTCTTTTTTTATGGCCTCCTTTTTTTCGTCCGGAGTCTCATCCCGACTTGTGGGGGAATCATAGTCTCCATCATCCTTTTCCTCACTTGGGACAATGCTCTAAAAATGATGATCATCATACTTTTATTTTCTTACAACTCAACAATTACAACTCGATACTTAGAACAAAATATGACTCTATATGAATGCCTCCGGCGGTGTACCGGGATATGCAATGAATCAAGAGTGACATGTATGAAAGAATTATGAACGGTGGCTTTGCCACAAATACGATGTCAACTACATGATCATGCAAAGCAATATGACAATGATGGAACGTGTCATAATAAACGGAACGGTGGAAAGTTGCATGGCAATATATCTCGGAATGGCTATGGAAATGCCATAATAGGTAGGTATGGTGGCTGTTTTGAGGAAGGTATATGGTGGGTGTATGATACCGGCGAAAAGTGCGCGGTATTAGAGAGGCTAGCAATGGTGGAAGAAAGAAGGGTGCGCATAATCCATGGACTCAACATTAGTCATAAAGAACTCATATACTTATTGCAAAATCTACAAGTTATCAAAGCAAAGTATTACGCACATGCTCCTAGGGGGATAGATTGGTAGGAAAAGACCATCGCTCGTCCCCGACCGCCACTCATAAGGAAGACAATCAATAAATAAATCATGCTCCGACTTCATCACATAACGGTTCACCATACGTGCATGCTACGGGAATCACAAACTTTAACACAAGTATTTCTCAAATTCACAACTACTCAACTAGCATGACTCTAATATCACCATCTTCATATCTCAAAACAATTATCAAGCATCAAACTTTTCTTAGTATTCAACACACTCATAAGAATTTTTTTTACTAATCTTGAATACCAAGCATATTAGGATTATTCAAGCAATTACCATGCTATTTAAGACTCTCAAAATAATCTAAGTGAAGCATGAGAGATCAATAGTTTCTATAAAACAAATCCACCACCGTGCTCTAAAAGATATAAGTGAAGCACTAGAGCAAAACTATATAGCTCAAAAGATATAAGTGAAGCACATAGAGTATTCTAACAAATTCCAAATCATGTATGGCTCTCTCAAAAGGTGTGTACAGCAAGGATGATTGTGGTAAACTAAAAATCAAAGACTCAAATCATACAAGACGCTCCAAGCAAAACACATATCATGTGGTGAATAAAAATATAGCTCCAAGTAAAGTTACCGATGGAAGTAGACGAAAGAGGGGATGCCTTCTGGGGCATCCCCAAGCTTTGACTTTTTGGTGTCCTTAGATTATCTTGGGGGTGCCATGGGCATCCCCAAGCTTAGGCTCTTGCCACTCCTTGTTCCATAATCCATCAAAAATCTTTCACCCAAAACTTGAAAACTTCACAACACAAAACTCAACAGAAATCTCGTGAGCTCCGTTAGCGAAAGAAAACAAAAGACCACTTCAAGGTACTGTAATTAACTAATTCTTTATTTATATTGGTGTTAAACCTACTGTATTCCAACTTCTCTATGGTTTATAAACTATTTTACTAGCCATAGATTCATCAAAATAAGCAAACAAGACACAAAAACAGAATCTGTCAAAAACAGAACAGTCTGTAGTAATCTGTAACTAACGCAAACTTCTGGAACTCCAAAAAATCAGCCAAAATAGGACGACCTAGGCAATTTGTTTATTGATCAGCAGCAATTGGAATCAGTATTTTATCACGTTCTGGTGATTTTTAACAATTGTTGTCGTGAACAGAAAGTTTCTGGAAATTTCTGCAAGATCAAATAACTATCATCCAAGAAGATCCTATAGGTTTAACTTGGCACAAACACTAATTAAAACATAAAAACACATCCAACCAGAGGATAGATCAAATATTTATTCCTAAACATAAGCAAAAAGAAAAAAACTAAAAATAAAATTGGGTTGCCTCCCAACAAGCGCTATCGTTTAACACCCCTAGCTAGGCATAAAAGCAAGGATAGATCTAGGTATTGCCATCTTTGGTAGGCAATTCTTCAATGAGACATCTATCATCCTTAGAAATTTCCTTATTTTTAGTAATTAAAAAACTTTTAGGCACATGATCGAAAAATTCATTTGTAGCAAATGGTTCCTTAATGATAGCAAAAAGATTGGGATGAATACTTATAGATTTAAGATCCGCAGTTTCTTTACTAGAGGATTCACCCTTATTTTTAGGAACATACATAAGCTTGGCAATTTTAGTTGGAGGACTTGGAGTATTCTTTACGGAAGAAAAAGCGGTTCCCAAGTTGGTAATGATACCCTCAAGTTTATCGATTCTAGTGGAATCTTGATTTATTCTTTCATTAACTATGGGTTCCTTCTCCTTAATATTTTTCAAAGTGACTCCTACCTTAGATCCATATTGGGTAATTTGGTTGTGGATCTTTTTATCAAGATTTTCAATTAACTCTACGGTAGCAACTTTGTTTTCAATAATTTCAAGTCTTTGCATTACATGCTCCAAAGTTAACACAGTTCCATTAACCAAGAGAGGTGGTGAGCCAAATAAATCTATCATAGCATTATAAGAGTCAAAAGTATGGCTACCCAAGAAATTCCCTCCGGTAATGGTATCAAGAATATATCTATACCAAGGATTAGCGCCTACATAAAAATTGCGGAGAAGAACGGAAGTAGATTGCTTCCTGGTAGATCTATTTTGAGCATTGCAAATTCTATACCAAGCATCTTTTAGATTTTCTCCCTCCCTTTGCTTAAAATTTAGAACTTCATTCTCGGGAGACAACGGAGAAGATATAGGACTAGCCATAGCGACCAGCAACGGAAAAGAGGCGAACAAAAAGAGAGGGCGAATAAAACGGCAAGGGTGAAGTGGGGGAGAGGAAAACGAGAGGAAAATGGCAAATAATGTAATGCGTGAGATAAGGGATTGTGATGGGTACTTGGTATGTTGACTTTTGCGTAGACCTCCCCGGCAACGGCGCCAGAAATCCTTCTTGCTACCTCTTGAGCACTGAATTGGTTTTCCCTTGAAGAGGAAAGGGTGATGCAGCAAAGTAGCGTAAGTATTTCCCTTAGTTTTTGAGAACCAAGGTATCAATCCAGTAGGAGGCTACACGCGAGTCCCTCGCACCTGCACAATACAAATAAATCCTCGCAACCAACGCGATAAGGGGTTGTCAATCCCTTCACGGTCACTTACGAGAGTGAGATCTGATAGATATGATAGGATAATATTTTTGGTATTTTTATGATAAAGATGAAAAGTAAAATAAAAGCAAAGGAAAAGCAAAGGAAATAAATAAGTGTTGGAAGATTAATATGATGAAGATAGACCCGGGGGCCATAGGTTTCACTAGTGGCTTCTCTCAAGAGCATAAGTATTTTACGGTGGGTGAACAAATTACTGTTGGGCAATTGACAGAATTGAGCATAGTTATGAGAATATCTAGGTATGATCATATATATATAGGCATCACGTCCGAGACAAGTAGACCGACTCCTGCCTGCATCTACTACTATTACTCCACTCATCGACCGCTATCCAGCATGCATCTAGAGTATTAAGTTCATGAAAACAGAGTAACGCCTTAAGCAAGATGACATGATGTAGAGGGATAAATTCATGCAACATGATAAAAAACCCCATCTTGTTATCCTCAATGGCAACAATACAATACGTGCCTTGCTGCCCCTACTGTCACTGGGAAAGGACACCGCAAGATTGAACCCAAAGCTAAGCACTTCTCCCATTGCAAGAAAGATCAATCTTGTAGGCCAAACCAAACTGATAATTCGAAGAGACTTGCAAAGATAACCAATCATACATAAAAGAATTCAGAGAAGATTCAAATATTGTTCATAGATAATCTTGATCATAAACCCACAATTCATCGGTCTCAACAAACACACCGCAAAAAGAAGATTACATCCAATAGATCTCCACGAGAGAGGGGGAGAACATTGTATTGAGATCCAAAAAGAGAGAAGAAGCCATCTAGCTAATAACTCTGGACCCGAAGGTCTGAAGTAAACTACTCACACTTCATCGGAGAGGCTATGGTGTTGATGTAGAAGCCCTCCGTGATGGATGCCCCCTCCGGCGGAGCTCCGGAACAGGCCCCGAGATGGGATCTCGTGGATACAAAAGGTTGCGGCGGTGGAATTAGGTTTTTGGCTCCGTATCTGATCGTTTGGGGGTACGTTGGTATATATAGGAGGAAGGAGTACGTCAGTGGAGCAACAGGGGCCCCACGAGGGTGGAGGGCGCGCCCTGGGGGGTGGGCGCGCCCCCCTACCTCGTGGCCTCCTCTTTTGTTTCTTGATGTAGGGTCTAAGTCTCCCGGATCATAATCTTCCTAAAAATCACATTCCCGAAGGTTTCATTCCGTTTGGACTCCGTTTGATATTCCTTTTCTGCGAAACTCTGAAATAGGCAAAAAACAGCAATTCTGGGCTGGGCCTCCTGTTAATAGGTTAGTGCCAAAAATAATATAAAAGTGGATAATAAAGCCCAATAATGTCCAAAACAGTAGATAATATAGCATGGAGCAATCAAAAATTATAGATACGTTGGAGACGTATCAGCAGCGCTGCAGGATTTGAAGAAATACCTCTCCTCTATGCCGATGCTAGTTGCGCCTAAGCCACAAGAGCCATTGCTGCTGTACCTAGCGGCAACAAATCAAGTGGTGAGCGCCGCACTAGTGGAGTAGAGGGAGGTCGATGAAGAGGCAGTGGCAACGGCAGGACTGGCGGATGGCGAGCCAAAACTCCCCCCGGTAGGGCCTGGTGCCGGCAAGGCAGGGCCCCCGGCAGAGTCTAACGCCATCGGGACGGGGCCCGCGCAACCAAATGAAGTGGTGCAGAAGAAGAAGATGATGCAGCACCCGGTTTACTTTGTCAGCTCCCTCTTGCAGGGGGCTAGGTCAAAGTACTCCGGTGTGCAGAAATTGCTCTTCGGCCTCCTCATGGCCTCGAGGAAGCTGCGTCATTACTTCCAAGCCCACGAAATCACCGTCATCACCCATCTCCCGTTGCAACGGATACTGCATAACCCAGACGCGACCGGGAGGATCGTGGAGTGGGCCTTGGAACTGTCGAGCTTTGGTTTGAAGTTTCAAAGTACTTCAAAAATCCAGAGCAGAGTCTTGGCAGAGTTCATTGCGAAATGGACCTCAACGCCCGACGAAGAGATCCAGGAGACCACTCTCCCCGGCAAGGAAGCAAGTCGCAACTGGATTATGTACTTTGACGGGGCTTTCTCGCTACAAGGCGCTGGTGCTGGTGTGCTGCTCGTTGCGCCCACCGGAGAGCACCTCAAGTATGTAATCCAGATGCACTTCCCCAGGGAGATGTCCACGAACAATGATGCTGAATATGAGGGGTTGCTTGCCGGTCTCAGGATCACGGCAGACCTCGGGATCAAGAAGCTCATCGTCAGGGGTGATTCACAGCTTGTCGTCAGGCAAGTCAACAAAGATTATCAAAGCCCGTTAATGGAGGCCTACGTAGATGAGGTGAGGAAGGTGGAGGAGCGCTTTGATGGTATACAAGCGGAGCATTTTCCCCGAGTGGAGAACGACATCGCCGACTACGTGTTGAAGTGCGCTGCCTTCAAACTACCTGTGGAACCAGGTACCTTTGTGCTTCGGTTAACTCAACCATCCGTTGAACCATCAACAGAGCAGAATAAGCGAAGGAAATCAGGCCCCGGCAAGTACTTTCCCGCCGAGCCCCCAGGAGCTGCCGGCAAGGATGTTGCCGTGGACACTGAGCCTGCCGAGGGGCAACCGACTCCGGCAGGGCGTCAAGCCCTGGCCGTAGAGACGGCCGCTCCCATGGCAGAGGAAATGCCTTTAGTCCTTGCTGTCGAGCCCCAGGCTCCGGCATGGGCACAACATACCATCCAATTCCTCCAAACAGGGGAACTCTCTGAGGAGCAGGAAGAAGCGGAGAAAGTAGCCCGTCGGTCTGCCATGTAACACTTCATCGATGACGTCCTGTACAGAAAAAGACCGAACGGTGTGAAATTGAAGTGCATTCCCCGGGAGGGAGGACTGAAGCTGTTGGCAGAGATACATGGAGGCATATGTGGTTCCCACATAGGGTCGAGGGCCCTTGCCGGCAAGGCATTCCGGCAAGGTTTCTTCTGGCCCACTGCCCTCCAGGATGCAACAGCACTAGTAACCAAGTGTGAAGCGTGTCAGTTCCATTCGAAGAAGCTTCATCAACCAGCTCAAGCCCTTCAAGCAATTCCTCTCTCCTGGCCATTTTCGGTCTAGGGGCTCGACATACTGGGTCCTTTCTCCCGTGCTGTCGGGGCTTTGAGTACTTGTACGTTGCAATCGACAAGTTCACAAAATGGCCGGAGGTGGAAGCAGTGAGGAAGGTGACAGCGCAGTCAGCTGTCAAGTTCTTCAAAGGGCTAGTCTGCCGTTTTGGTGTGCCAAACAGAGTCATCACCGACAACGGCACGCAGTTCACAAGCCACACCTTCATGCAATACATCCAAGACCTCAACAGCAAGGTCTGTTTCGCTTCCATGGCACACCCACAGAGCAACGGCCAGGCGGAGAGGGCAAATGCTAAAGTACTGCGAGGCCTGAGGACAAAGACTTTTGACAAGCTGCACAAGAGCGGAAGGCACTGGATTGATGAGTTGCCGGCGGTTCTTTGGTCAATCAGAACGACGCCAAATCGAGCCACCGGCCAGACACCCTTTGCCCTGGTATATGGGGCAGAAGCAGTTCTCCCCACGGAACTCACATACGGGTCACCTCGAGTGCTCGCTTACAACGAGCTTGAACAAGAGCCATTGCGGCAAGATGATGCAACGCTCCTTGGGGAAGATCGTCTTCGGGCGGCTGTGAGAGCAGCGCGCTACCAGCAAGCCTTGCGCCGCTACCATAGCCGCAAGGTTCATGCCCGAAGCTTTGAGGAAGGCGACCTTGTTCTTCGGCGCGTTCAATCGGCCAAGAATTCCAACAAGTTGACGCCAAAGTGGGAAGGCCCTTATCGGGTAATACGAGTCACCAGGCCCGGCGCAGTCCGCCTGGAGACCGAAGATGCTATTCCAGTGAGCAACTCCTGGAACATTGAACATCTTCGCAAGTTTTAGCCCCCGGCAAACCACCTTTTGTACAAGCCTTGCCGACAAGGCATGTAACCCTCTGTACAAAGCCAGGCGCAGACATTGAGCATAAATAAATGAAGTGCTGGTGCCCTAAGTTTTAGCATGCATGCTAGGTTAAGTCTATCCCTTGGTTAGGGTTGATAGTGCTTAGCGGCGACTAACCCCTAGCATAGAGGCTGAGTGTGCGTCTCTCTGTTCCTTTCCGTCCTCTTTGGTTTGCAGGGTACATGGACATTTCTGCTGAGCTGTTTGGAAGAAAGAGAACAAGCCAGCACTTCGGCCCCGGCAAGCCAAGGTTGCCGGGGGCTGCAGACACAAGAATCCAACCACGGCAAGCCAAGGCTGCCGGGGGCTACAGATCCAGATAAGTCTTTTATCCCCTATTGTGCATTTCCGTATGGAGTTGGGACGTATGAAACCTCGTTTTATTCCTAGGCTGCCGTGCTCCCCCTTTTTTCCTGTACCCAAGAGCTATTCCCTGGGTCGGAACTGGGTCGTAGCCACGGTGACAAGGAAATAAACGAAGGGCCTAACTCTACTTCGCCCCTGCCTCCGCCAAGAGCGTGAGAATGGTCGAATGAAGTAAGGGGACGGCAAGGCCTGTTGCCGGGCGGCAATGTTTTATCTTAAAAATAACAAGGATTCACTCCTTGGCATGAGCCTCGCTCACGCACAAAGAACCCGGCAAGCACCCTTTTTCATTAAAAACATCCCATACAGGTACAGTGCATACGGAATGAAAAACATGAGCAAGGGGATTACAAGTTTTAAACTTAACAAATGCCTGCAGGCTTACAAACTAAAAAGAGATAAGATGCGCATAATCCCTTTCTTGTCCCTCTCCTCAGAAGGTGGAACGAGATAGCAGGAGGGCAAAAAGAACGCCTAGGAGAGGTACGAGCAGCAGAAGACACCAGGAGTACATCCCGGTGCCGGGAGAGGAGCCGAAAGATGAGGCAGCGGGCCGACAATACGCGACGAAGGCATCGATGCCCGCGTACTCCGACTTGACGGCCCGCCACCCGCCTTCTTCGTCTTCTCCGGCCCTCCTATGCCAGCCGCCCAAGGAGGCGACGGGGAACGCGCCGATGGAGAGCTTGACGAGGAAGGCCCTCGACAAGGCACGTGGCCGAGGGAGGGGCGACGCGGTCAGTCGGAGTCGAGGTCGGCGTCCCCCCGTTCGACGCCCTCATCGTCGCTGTCGCTGTCCTCCTCGTCACTCCCGCTTGAGGAGGAGTCTTCATCATCGGAGGAGCTCTCCATGCAGCACTTTAGGCGAGTTCCAAGATCCCCAAAGACCTTGACAGAGAGCAGGCCGTTCTCCATTAACTTGAAGTAGAGAACGAGCCCCGCCGTCACGCTGTGGACACGAGCGAAAGTCTTCCATCCGCGACGAAGATACATAACGTGAGGAGCGGGAAAGTCGACGTCAACCCGCGTGCCGCCGTTCCCACAGCCCCTGATATGCAACCTGAGGGTCTGTGGCGGGTCGAGCTCCATCTCCCGAGCGAATGGAGTAGGGAGACAAAGATGACGACGCAGTGGCCGGCGCAGCCTAATGAAGAACTCGCGGGGCTGGTCCCCGACGTGGCCCTCCATTAGGGGAGGCATTGCTGGCGGAGGCAAGGCCGGTGCGCCGCCCCATCCCTCTCTTCCTCGAGCGCCACGGCAACCTCGGCCTCGCCCCCTCCCCCTTCCTCTCATGGTTGGCTCCGCCGCCGCGAGCTCTTGGGGAGGAGGGACGCGCTGTCGAGCGGAGACCCTCGCCGCCACCGTCGAAGGGCCGGCGCCCCCTCTTGCCATGGCAGATGAAAGGAAGGAGCCGAGGTGGAAGGAAATGGATGATGAAGGATTGTGGGATGCCATCCCCCTCCCCCTTCTTATAAAGGGGCGGGGTCGGGGCTCGGCCGCTCCACTCAACCAATCCGGCCATCAGGGGCGCAGGGAATCGAGACCGACCCGCTGCTCCAATCAGCGACGGCCCGATTTCCCGCCTCGTCATTTAAGGCCGGTGCTCCCCCCTGCACCCGCCGCCTGCCACCTTAGGGGCATGGGGGACACGTGGCGAGCAAGAAGAAATCATGGGGACGGGTGAGGTGACCGTTCTCCACCCCGTGATCGTGAGGCGCGGGCGCCTTGAAGACCACGACCCGAGTCCTCTCAGTAAATGAGCCGTGCCTCGGTTTTCCCCTTTTTACGGGGAAGGCGCGAGCCGCCTCTTTACCACTTACTGCGACATGACGCATGCGTGCGGGAACCGCCCCACGCATGACCCCCACGTCACGCATGACCCTCCATGTTGCGCGTTCAACGCGGGTAGTGGGGAAGCGCAGCGGACGAAAAAGTTACTGCAGTGAAAATACGCCCCGCCTACCCGCGCACCGTTCTGGGCCTAGCCCAACAACGCGTCGCGCTTATGTGTGGCCCAGGCCCGGGGGCTCCTGTCGGTGTACAGAAGTAGGGGCGCTTTTGACCCCTTTACTTGTGCACGGGCAGTCAGAGTCGCGCCCGCGGCCACACTGAGCAGGGCAGAAGAGGGAAGCTGGAGCACAAGGCAATCAAAGCAACACCAATACTAGAGACACAAAGAGCGGAAGGGCGAGGTGGGCTCCCCGGCAAGACCCTTGCCGGGGCGGCCTCCGCAGCCCCGGCAAGACCCTTGCCAGGGCAACTTGCCCAATGCTAGCGGAGCGCGCCACCCTTGAGCCAAGGGCTCCAACGCCATCAACCACATTGGGACCAAGGCTCAGGAGGCACCTCCGTGGTGGCATGCAGATTTTTGTGAAGATCATAAACATACAAGATCAGATGAGGACCAGAAGACGACGATCCTCGGCGGGATCCTGGCTGAGGAAATCCACAAGACCCCAGCAAGATCCTTGACGGGGACGACCGCGATGCCGCGGCAAGACCCTTGCCGGGGGCACATGTGAAGCCACAACCAGGCCCGCGTCTGCCAAGACTCCACCACCGTTCCCATACAGCTGCCAGCCCAACCAACTGGGCAGGCACCTGCGTGGCAACGTGCGGCTTCCAGGCCAGCTCAGCAAGCACCTGCGTGGTGGCATGCAGATCTTCATGAAGACCCTACCAGCGCGCCATCTCAGCAGCCTGCCAGCCTACATGGCGCTGCATGCATCGTTGGCCTGGACGCGTGTCGGAGCAAGGCGGGGCGGCGACGGACGGGACGGGCCTCGTTGCCATCCCCAGTAAAGTAACGGGACACCTAAGGGGGCGCATTTAATGCGTCTTGTCCCATTATGACAAGCGATAAGCTTGCGCACTGTACACCTTTCCACCTCTTGTGTGCCACTGTGGTGACCCCCTTTGTCTATAAAAGGAGGCCCGAGGCGTCCAGGAGAGGGATTCGGATCTTTTGAGCTACACACGCACCGTAGCTAGCTCAGGAACTCAAGAACACTCAAATACATACACCAAAGCAGCACTAGGGTATTACGCATCTTTGCGGCCCGAACCTGGGTAAACGATCTTTGTGCTAGCTCCTAGACCTACTCTTTGCACAACCCCGCGCCCGCCAACCATAGATGGGATCCCAGTGATCCCATAGGTGTCGTTCTCACCGACATAATTTGTAACGAGCAAGTAACAATAATAGTAACAAAAGTGCAGCAAGGTAGCCCAATCCTTTTGAGTCAAAGAATAGGCCAAATCGGTCTCTTATAATAAGAAAAGTGTTCTTGAGGGCACACGGGAATTTCATCTAGTCACTTTCATCATGTTGGTTCGATTTGTGTTCGCTACTTTGATAATTTGATATGTGGGTGGATCAGTGCTTAGGTGTTGTTCTTACTTGAACAAACCTCCTACTTATGATTAACCCCCTCGCAAGCATCCGCAACTATGAGAAAAGTATTAAGAATAAATCTAACCATAACATTAAACTTTTGAATCCAAATTGGTCCCTTACGGAATAGCGCATAAACTAGGGTTTAAGCTTCTGTCACTCTCAAAACCCATCATCTAATAACTACTCCACAATGCATTCCCTTAGGCCCAAATATGATGAAGTGTCATGTAGTCGACATTCACATGACACCACTAAGGGAATCACAACATACATATCATCAAAATATCAAACACATATAAAATTCACATGATTACTTGCAACAAGATTTCTCCCATGACCTCAAGAACAAAAGTAACCACTCACAAGTGATAAACATGTTCATGATCAGAGGGGTATTAAATAGCATAATGGATCTGAACATATAATCTTCCACCAAATAAACCATATAGTAATCAACTACAAGATGTCATCAACACTACTAGTCACCCACTGATAACCCACAAGTATAGGGGATCACAACAGTTTTCGAGGGTAGAGTATTCAACCCAAATTTATAGATTCGACACAAGGGGAGCCAAAGAATATTTGAAGGTATTAGTAGCTGAGTTGTCAATTCAACCACACCTGGAGATTAATTATCTACAGCAAGTAATCAGTAGCAAAGTAATATGATAGTTTTGATAGTAGTGACAACAGTAACGGTAACGGTAACAGTGATAGCAGTAATTTTGTAGCAAGTGTAACAATGATGATAGCAGTAGTAACTTAGCAGAAACAATATAAGATAAATTCTTAGGCATTGGATCGGTGACTTGTTGGATGATATTCATCATGTGATAGTTATAACCTAGGGCGATGTGGCACTAGCTCCAGTTCATCGATATAATGTAGGCATGTATTCCGTAAATAGTCATACGTGCTTTATTAAAAGAACTTGCACGACATCTTTTGTCCTACCCTCCCGTGGCAGCGGGGTCCATATTGGAAACTAGGGGATATTAAGGCCTCCTTTTAATAGAGAACCGGAACAAAGCATTAACACATAGTGAATACATGAACTCCTCAAACTACGGTAATCACCGGAAGAAGTCCCGGTTATTGTCACTCCGAGGTTACCGTATCATAACACGTAGTAGAACATGGATATAATGATGATAACATAAACGATTCAGATCTGAGTTCATGGCACCCGGGCCCAAAGTGACAAGCATTAAGCATTAGGCATAGCAAAGTCATAGCAACATCAATCTAAGAACATAGTGGATACTAGGGATCAAGCCCTAACAAAACTAACTCATGATGAATCTCATCCAACTTCTTACCGACCAGTGAGCCTACGAAGGAATTACTCACTCCCGGTGGGAGGCATCATGGAATTGGCGATGGAGAAGGGTTGGTGATGACGAAGAACGAAGATCCCCCTCTCCGGAGTCCCAAACGGACTCCAGATCTGCCCTCCCGAGGAAGAACAGGGCTTGGCGGTTTGGACTCCAGATCTGCCCTCCCGAGGAAGAACAGGGCTTGGCGGCGGCTCTATCTCGTGGATCGTGGTAATTCTTTCTCCCCGATTTTTTCTGGAAAAATAGGATTTTATAGCGTCGGTTTCAGGGTCTGCGGGGCCACGAGGTGGGTACAACCCACCTGGGCGCGCCAGGAGAGGGGGCGCGCCCTGGTGGGTTGTGCCCACCCAGGTGCCCCTCTCCGGCAGGTCTTGGCTCCAAAAATTATTATTTATTATATAAAAATTCCTCGCAAAGTTTCCTTCCATTCTGAGAACTTTTATTTCTGCACAAAAACAACACCATGGTAGTTCTGCTGAAAACAGCGTCAGTCCGGGGTTAGTTTCATTCAAATCATGCAAATTAGAGTCCAAAAAAAGAGGAAAAGCATGAGAAAAGGTAGATACGTTGGAGACGTATCAACTCCCCCAAGCTTAAACCTTTGCTTGTCCTCAAGCAATTCAGTTGATAAAATGAAAGTGAAAAAGAAAAACTTTTACGAACTCTTTTGCTCTTGTTTGCATAAATAAGCTTAAACAGCACCCAGGTTTTCAGCCAACATTATAACTAACCATGTCAACAATAACTCTTAAAGATTATAATGACTCGTAGCAATGACATAATCAGCTAGCGAGCAATAATAAGATATCTCAAACAGCAACACGTTGTCAAAACAACCATGATATAATATGACAATAGTGGTATCTCGCTAGCCCTTTTTGAGACTGCAAAACATAAATGCAGAGCACCTCCAAAGTTCAAGCAGCGACTAAACATTGTAATTCATGGTAGAAAAGATCCAGTCATGACGCATCCAACATTAGCTACACACAATGCATAAATCATGAAAGTTGTGCTCTACTCAGTTTCTGGCGCTTGTTTTAGAAGGTGATGACACAACATAAAAGTAAATAGATAGTCCCTTCGCAGAGGGAAGCAGTGATTTGCAGAGGTGCCAGAGCTCAATTTTTAAAACAGAGGTAAATGATTATTTTGAGACATGCACCCTTCTTATTCACTTCACGACCATCAGTTAACAACATCTTCCATGCTAAGCACGCTAGTGGCGGTTCCCAAGCGATAAAAGTAAAGGTTTTAACTACATTGGGAATTTTTGTTTCATTATTTTAGAGATGAACTCTTTTTCATGTTTACAGTTTGGGACAGGGCATCCCTATTACCGCCCTTTTCTCGTGCGATGGCAAATGAATAAACACTTGACCTGAGAATAACCCGCTTAGCATGGAAGATACCGACCACCTCCTGTCGTTCCATGAACGATCCAGGCACACAAAAAGGATAATTTTTAGAAGTTTTTAGAGGTGGCACATGCAAATTTACTTAGGACGGCAGGGTAATATCGCATATAGGTAGGTATGGTGGACTCATCTGGAATAACTTTGGGTTCAAGGTTTTGATGTACAAGCTGAATTCCCACTTAGTACAGGCGAAGGGTAGCAATTAGATTGAGAAGCGGACAGCTAGAGAGCAACAACGGTCATAACCATGCATTATGCATAAGTAACATTGGACACTAGCATGAGTAGGATATGAACACCATGAACATAAATATCATAGAGGCTATGTTGGTTTTGATTCAACTACATGCATGAACATGTGCCAAGTCAAGCCACTTGAACATTCAGAGGAGGATACCATATCATCATACTACATCACAATCATCTTAACGCTATGTTCATATCCAAGATGAATCATTATCAACTCCCAGCTACTTATGAATGTCATGAGAAACTATAATCTCTAATTTTCATTGCAAACATGTTTAATCATAATGGGCTGAATCATGGATACTAGGTTAAACATATTTACACAAACAGAACAAGTCGAGTTCATACCAGTTTCTCTCTGCCACGGCCAGTTCATCGAATATCGTCATTATTGCCTTTCACTTGCACGACCGAACAATATGAAAATAATAATAGTGCAAGAGTGCCGTGGACTAAGCTGGAATCCGCAAAACATTTTATTCAACGGGAGAAGACAAGGTAAAATGTGCTCTTTATTAGTTCAACAGTTGTTCATATGAGAGCCACTCAACATTTTCATCGTGGTCTTCTCCTCGGTACAACTCGAATAAAAGGAAAAGAAATTCAGAGAAACATACTGAAATATTTTTGGAGTTTTTGGTTTTCTTGAACAAGCAAATAAAAAGCAAAAACGAGAAAAACTATTTACACGGGAAAGCTCCCAACAAGCAAAAGAAGAATAAGGAAATCTTTTTGGGGATTTTCTTTTTAATGCTACTACTAAGCATGCATAGAAAGTAAATTACTACAACTAATTTTTTTGGTTTTTCTAAAGTTTTTCAAACACACAAGAAGAAAGCAAGAAAATAAATCTAAGCATGGATTATACAATGAAAAAGTGTGAACACCGACAAATAGAATGATACGTAGACATAAATGTAGTGTCGGTGAGAAACACATACTCCCCCAAGCTTAGGCTTTTGGCCTAACTTGGTAGTAGATCAGTAGCCTGGATGGTAGTAGGGATCCTGAGGAGCAGGCATCCACTCATCCCACTGCTGAGGCTCCTCCTGTGCTGCCTCCGCAGCAGCCTGAGCGTTCCGGTAGGCGATGATGTCTGCAGGCAATCCTATATCCACCCCTGGCAGCAGAATCAAACAAAGCAGGTGCAGCCAAGGGGATAATATCATGAGTTTTAACGCTAAAGACCAGGTTATAAGGAATGGGAATGCCAGGAGAGTTATTATCACTGAAATGGTGGTGCTCCATGGCTTCTCGGTCTAGGTAAACCTTGGTCAGTGGGTAGTCATGAGGGCGTATCCCAACATTAAAGTGCGCCGCCAAACGAGTAGCAAAAATCACACCATGTATTTCCCCCTGAGATTTATTAAGATGCAGGCGACGAGCCACAATAGCTCCCAAGCTATAAGTGTTGTCACCCTCTAGTGCCCGGCATAAAATAGCAAAGTCTGGTGCGCTGAGCGCACCCACTTTCTTTCTAGCAAGCAAACACTTAGCAACAAATAAAGCAAAATAATGTACAGCAGGAAGTGTAAGCTAGCAGCCATGGTGGCTGACACTCCTCTCTCATCTCCCACTGTCAAAGTGCGATAAAAGGCCTCAAACCCAGCCAGTCTAGGCTCAGCTAAACTCCCATCAGAAGGGATCATGCATATGTCACAAAATTCGGTAAGTGGTATCTGATGGTTTTCAGCATATAAATCAAAGCTCACTTCAGGAGGATTATTTCTAGGCAGGAAAGTAAAACTCTGAACAAAGATGTTTGTGAGGATTTGGTGCTGGTCACACTCATCTGCGATGAAGTCGGTGAGGCCGGCATTGGCAATATATTCTGTGAACTCCTGGAGAATTCCAGCCTCTTCCAGGAACAGGGTGGGCGGCCATTCGCACGGTCGTACCTCTGCCAACCTCCGAGGGTGGAGATCACTGTCAGAAGACTCCCCAATAACACCCTTGGAGTTCTACCTAGAGCCAAACTTCCTGAAGATATTCATGTCCGCGTACAATTTTCTGAAAATAAAAATTATGGGGTGACAAAAAAATTTCAACAAAACTTTATAAAGTTGATAGCAACTACTCATAGGGATACATAGAGGCCATAGCAAGCATTCAAACTACTTAAACTAAGAATTCAACATGCAAGCACATCTACAGCAGCACCAAGAGTAGCTAATTATTCAAAGTATAAACCACTAAAACAAAAACTAATTGGACAAAAGGTGGAGTCACATACCAAGCAACAATCCCCCGAAACAGTTTCGGAAATGGAGCTTCGAGCAAAGAGATTGAAATCCGTGGGTTTGAGCTCAAGAATACGGGAGAGAGAGCAATGGAGATTTTTTTCTAGAGGTAAGTGATGATGTGGGCTAAAGAGGTAAGTGAGGGGGCCCACGTGGGGACCACAACCCACCAAGGCGCGCCTGGGGGTCCTGGCGCGCCCAGGTGGGTTGTGCCCACCTGGTGCACCTCCCTATGATATTAGTTGCACTAGAAATTCAGAAATATTCAGAAAAAAATCATGTTCAATTTTCAGGGCATTCTGAGAACTTTTATTTTTGGGTCATTTTTTTATTGCACGAAAAATTCAGAAAACAGACAGAACATGGCATTTTATTTTATTTAACTAATAAAAATAGAAAACAAAAAGTAAGGACATAAGGTAGTGCTTACTAAATTCATTAAATTCATACCGCTCAAAAATGATTCATTAATAAGGTTGATCAGGTCTTATTAACAACCACTTTCGGTTGGCATGAAACCGAAGAACTTTCATAAATCACTAAGTTTTTTAGGTACTCCATCTTTAAAAGTATAATTGGCAAGCATAGTGGAGATTTTAGCTTCCAGTATTTCTCTCTTATTTGTGATGATGTCTTTCATATACTTTTCATAAGCAGGCATTTTCAAGATATCAGTCAACCGAGTACGCAAAAAAGACTGGCCTCAGCATTTCAGCAAAGCGTTCAAATTCTTCATCATCTTTCTTTTTAGTTCACTTGGGTGGAATAGGCATAGGTTTTTGAACCCACGGTTCTCTTTCTTTATCGTGTTTGCTAGTAACAAAGTCACTTTTATCATACTTTTTATTCTTAGGTTGTGGGTTATCAAGATCTACAGGTGGTTCTATCTCAACATCATTATCTGATTCTTTATTATTATTTGTTTGGGTGTCTTCATGAACCTCATCATTATCTTTTTCATTATCACTAGGTGAGTGTTCATTACCAGATTGAGTTTCAGCATCAGAGATAGAAGTTCCATTTTCATTATCAGGAGGTTCTTCTATTTCAGGTTCATTAAAAGTGTGCAAAGTCCTATCATTTTTCTTCTTCTTTTTCTTTTTAGAAGGACTAGGTGCACTAGTGTTATTTCTTTGTGAATCTTGTTCAATTGTTTTTGGGTGTCCCTCAGGATAAAGTGGTTCCTGAGTCATTTTACCTCCTCTAGTTGCAACTCTAACAACAAAGTCATGCATATTATGATTCATTTCATCAAGTAATTCTCATTGTGATTTAGCAACTTTTTGTAACTAAGTTTAAACCATAGAAGCATGTTTTCCAACACCTCTAACATCATTTTATATTCTAAATAACAAGTCACTCAGGCGAGCAATCATATCAGAATTATATTTCAATTGTTTCATAACATTTGCATTGAAGTGATGTTGTTTTCTAATGTAGTTTTCAAACTCATAAAGGCATTGACTAGGATGCATATTGTGAGGATTATCATTTTCATTGAACTTCATAAGAGAATTTACCTCTACCACCGTAGGCATTGGTGGTGTATTAAGCCCATGTATTTCTTCAATAGGAGGTAAATTTTTAATATCCTCGGCTTTAATACCTTTTTCCTTCATAGATTTCTTTGCCTCTTGCATATCTTCAGGACTGAGATATAATATACCCCTCTTCTTCGGAGTGGGATTAGGCGGTGATTCAGTAAGAGTCCAATAATCATAATTTTTTAATATATTATTCAATAATTCTTCAGCTTGTCCAACAGTTCGTTCCCTGAAAACACAACCAGCACAACTATCTAGGAAATCACTAGAAGCATCGGTTAGTCCATTATATAAGATATCAAGTATTTCATTTTTCTTAAGAGGATTATCAGGCAAAATTTAAGTAACTGGCAAAGCCTTCTCCAAGCTTGTGGGAGACTCTCTTCTTTAGTTTGCAAAAGTTAAATATTTCTTGTAAGGCAGCTTGTTTCTTATGAGCAGGAAAATATTTTTCAGAGAAGTAATAAATCATATCCTGGGGACTACGCACACAACCAGGAGCAAGAGTATTGTACCAAGCTTTAGCATCACCCTTTAATGAGAAAGGAAATAATTTGAGAACAAAGTAATAGCGAGTTTTCTCATCATGAGTAAAAAGGGTGGCTATATCATTCAACTTAGTAAGATGTGCCACAACAGTTTCAGTTTCATAACCATGGAAAGGATCAGATTCAACAAGAGTAATTAACTCTGGGTCGACAGAGAATTCATAATCCTTATCATCAATAAAGATAGGTGAAGTAGCAAACTTAGGATCACATTTCATTCTAGCATTCAGAGATTTTTCTTTATATTTGCATAGTAATTTCTCTAGATCATCTCTATCCTTACAAGCAAGAATATCTCTAGTTGTCTCCTCATTCATAACATAACCTTCCGGTACCTTAGGCAATTCATATCTAGGAAGGCTAGTTCTAGCAGGTGTTTCAGGAGTTTCAGTTTCAAGCTCATCATCAGATTCAACAACATCATGTTGTATTACTCTAGAAATTTGTTCATCAAGAAATTCACCAAGTGGCACGTCATCATTATCAAGCAAGGTACTAGCATCATCATAAGCATTATCAATAGCAGAAGTAGCATCATCAATAACTTGTGACATATTAGAATTGATAGCATGTGGTGGTGTTGCAAGTTTACTCATAACAGAAGGTGAGTCTAAAGCAGAACTGGATGGCAGTTCCTTACCTCCCCTCATCTTTGAGGGAAATATCTTAGTCTTTGGATCCTTCAGATTCTTCATAGTGATAATATGATAATAATCCCAAGTGACTCAACAAATATAGCTATGCTCCCCGGCAACGGCGCCAGAAAAAGGTCTTGATAACCCACAAGTATAGGGGATCGCAACAGTTTTCGAGGGTAGAGTATTCAACCCAAATGTATAGATTCGACACAAGGGGAGCCAAAGAATATTTGAAGGTATTAGCAGCTGAGTTGTCAATTCAACCACACTTGGAGATTAATTATCTGCAACAAGTAATCAGTAGCAAAGTAATATGATAGTTTTGATAGTAGTGACAGTAGTAACGGTAACGGTAACAGTGATAGCATTAATTTTGTAGCAAGTGTAACAGTGATGATAGCAGTAGTAACTTAGCAGAAACAATATAAGATAAATTCGTAGGCATTGGATCGGTGACTTGTTGGATGATATTCATCATGTGACAGTTATAACCTAGGGCGATACGGCACTAGCTCCAGTTCATCGATATAATGTAGGCATGTATTCCGTAAATAGTCATACGTGCTTTATTAAAAGAACTTGCATGACATCTTTTGTCCTACCCTCTCGTGGCAGCGGGGTCCACATTGGAAACTAAGGGATATTAAGGCCTCCTTTTAATAGAGAACCGGAACAAAGCATTAACACATTGTGAATACATGAACTCCTCAAACTACGGTAATCATCGGAAGAAGTCCCAGTTATTGTCACTCCGGGGTTATCGGATCATAACACGTAGTAGGTGACTATAGCTTGCAAGATCGGATCTAGAACATGGATATAATGATGATAACATAAACGGTTCAGATCTGAGTTCATGGCACCCGGGCCCAAAGTGACAAGCATTAAGCATAGCAAAGTCATAGCAACATCAATCTAAGAACATAGTGGATACTAGGGATCAAGCCCTAAAAAAACTAACTCAATTACATGATGAATCTCATCCAACTCCTCACCGACCAGCAAGCCTACGAAGGAATTACTCACTCCCGGTGGGGAGCATCATGGAATTGGCGATGGAGAAGGGTTGGTGATGACGAAGAACGAAGATCCCCCTCTCCGGAGCCCCAAACGGACTCTAGATCTGCCCTCCCGAGGAAGAACGGGGCTTGGCGGCAGCTCTGTCTTGTGGATCGCGATAATTCTTTCTCCCCAATTTTTCTGGAAAAATAGGATTTTATAGCGTCAGTTTCATGGTCTGCGGGGCCACGAGGTGGGTATAACCCACCTGGGCGCGCCAGGAGAGGGGGGCACGCCCTGGTGGGTTGTGCCCACCCAGGTGCCCCTCTCCGGCAGGTCTTGGCTCCAGAAATTCTTATTTATTATATAAAAATTCCTCGCGAAGTTTCGTTCCATTCCGAGAACTTTTATTTCTGCACAAAACAACACCATGGTAGTTCTGCTGAAAACAGCGTCAGTCCGGGGTTAGTTTCATTCAAATCATGCAAATTAAAGTCCAAAACAAGAGGAAAAGCGTGAGAAAAAGTAGATACGTTGGAGACGTATCACCCAGAAGTACTAATCTATAGTTCTGGTATAAAGATTGAACACAAGAGATGAACTAGGTTTGAGAGGAGATGGTGATGTTGAAGATGTTGATGGAGATTGCCCTCCCCAAGATGGGAGAGTTGTTGGTGATGATGATGACGATGATTTCCCCCACCGGGAGGGAAGTTCCCCCGGTGGAATCGCTCCACCGGAGGGCAAAAGTGCTCTTGCCCAAGTTCCACCTCGAGACGGCGGCGCTCCGTCCCGAAAGTCCTCTCCTTATTTTTTTCTAGGTCAAAATGACTTATATACCAGAAGATGGGCACCGGAGGTGGGCTGGGCTGAGCACAACCCACCAGGGCGCGCCTGGGGGGCCTGGTGCGCCCTGGTGTCTTCTGCTCACCAGGTGGCCCCCTCCGGTAGTTATTTTCTCTAATATTTCTTATTTATTCCATCAAAATTCCTTGTGAAGTTTCAGCTCATTTGGAGTTGTGCAGAATAGGTAGCTTGACGTAGCTTTTTCAGGTCCAGATTTCCCGCTGCCGGAATTCTCCCCTTTGTGTGAACCTTGCATATTATGAGAGAAAAGGCATTAGAATTACTCCAAAAAGCATTATTATGCATAAAAACATTATAAATAACAGTAGGTAAACATGATGCAAAATGGATGTATCAGGGCACCCCCAACCGCACGCTACACGCCGTCCTCGAGTACCTCGAGGGCGGCAACGATACGCCGCTGACGTACCCGGCCGCCCCGGTCCCCCGCCGGAGTTGCGGTCCATGGCTGTTGAGGAGGATGCTGGGTGGGTCCTCCTCCTCCTCCTCCCGCTCCTCCTCCCACTCCTGGTCGCCGGCGCTCTTAAGCATCAAGGTCGAGCCCGTGGAAACGCCGCTCGGCCGGGGCAACCGCGGCGTCGTCATCAACGAGGGCGGCGGCAGTTCCTCAGGTCCAGCCTCCCGCCTCGTCAGGCCGAAGATGGAGCCGGGGCTCGGCCCCGTGAAGCTCGAGCACAACGACAAGGCCGCCATGGAGTGGGCACGGACGGAGATGGAGCGCCAGCGCCGCGCCATGCAGGAGATCGCCGTGGCCGCGACGAGGGATGCGTTGTCGTTCTCAACGACGAGGTGCCACTGTCGGCCAAACCAGTCCGCCAGGGGGAGCCCAGGCAGGGGTCCAGCAGGGACGGCCGCGCGAAGGAGGAGAAGGAGGACGACGACGGTGACGACTTCGGCGTGTTCAGTGAGTTCTTCGGCCTGTAGGTGCGGCCGTTTTTCTTCTTCTTTTTAGTAGACTTATTATTATGTTTCTATATGTAAAAAAACTGTGAACCGCCTAAATATCACCGAATGTATGTCGTGTTTTGCCGAAATTTTCCCAATTGTGTTTTTATTTTATTTTTATTTAAAGGAGCGTCTGGGGCCGACCTGGGGGCGGTGGCTGGGAAGCCGATCGCCCCCACGCCGAAAATATCGCCGGTTCGCCTCCAAGCGACGCTTTTTTCTAGCCCTGGGGGGCGAATGGCTGGAGATGCTCTAACACACCGCGCCCGATGGAAGGAGGAGGGGAACCGAAAGGGAGAGGAGGGCACCGTTCTAGGATGCAGCTAGCCAACGAGCTGAAGAAGAAACCCAGGCGCTCCGCTTGAGGTAAGGCTACGGTCGCCACGACCGCGAACTCCTGACGGCGACCATCAACGTCGGCGTCGGGCACCCAACAGGGATAGGATGCACGTCGCCGCCACCATGGGATCGTCGTCGGTGGCATGGTGGCAACCGGGAGTGTAGTGGAGGGCAGCGAAGCACGCCGATGCCAGCGCTACCGCAGTGAACGGGATGCGGGGGGCGCACACGGGGACACAGGAGCATCGTCCATACATACGGGCCGACCCAAAAGAACAGCCGAAGCAACAGAACGGCCCAAACCACCACGCCAGCCAACCACAGCACCCCGCAAGCGAGGAGGCCGACCCGGATGCCGCGGGCCATTACGACTGGCAGAAAGAGCGACCATAGAGTTAACGTGTGCGAGACAGAGGAAGACGTACGTCCTCCTAGATTACAGGGCGAGAGCGGCAGCGATAGGCGGCGAGACTTTCAGATTGAACGATAACTGCGGCACTGATCAAGAGAACAGCAGGCTCTAGATTAGCCGATCGAAGCGGTGGCGATAAAAAAGGGGAGCTCCTAGCTGCCGCTTCTGTACAATGGAGGTGCCTCCACAGGTGCTTCAGGAAAAAAACTGGGTTTTTTGCTCGTGGGCGCTTGACCAGGTGCTTTAGAGAGGCAACGGAAGCCAAAGTTTGCTTCCGCTTGGCACCGATGCTCCAGTCTTTTGATGGTATAAAAAACATATTCCCTCTCCTTATCACATGTACTGATTCAGCCTAAGCACTTGTACGAGGCACTGCCCATTGTAGGTACCATCTTTTTCTAGGAAGCAAGCAGACTCTCTCTCTTTAAGCACATGTACATAAGCATTCCCTATTGTACAAGGCTTTATTGCGGCAGACTGTCGGGCAAACGCACAGGCGATCCGACTAGGTCGGCCTACTAGCGAACGAGCGGATCTGTATCGAAAAGCGATCGAGCACTGTAGTATAAATTCACAAAAAAGTTACGCGCTACAAGATATCGAACCCGAGACCTCCGGCATTAGAATATGTTCCGGCTCTGTTTGGATGTTTGTATTGGGAGCCTTGGCATTGCATTGGGTTGAATATCAATATCACACTATATTGGTATTGAGATTGAATGCCAATATTTTTGTTTGGATGCTTAGATATTTGGAACACAGATTTGATATTGAGGTTGAATGCCAAATGTTGTTTGGGTGGTCAATGTGAGGCACTGAGTTGTATGAGACCTTGCCAGGAGATCGAGCAAAGAGGAGGCCTGACGCTAGACAAGGGAAAGGGGAGAGGGTCGGAGCTCTACGAAGAGAGGAAGGATGCGGTCAACAAAACACCCGTGCCGGTGGCGGAGCTCGGGGTGGAGGCACGCCAGTCGCCGGAGATCGTGGTGGAGGCGGGGCAGGAGGGTGGCGCCGGCCACTGGAGAGCTCTGGCGGGGCGGGAAGGTGGCATCGGCCGCTGGATCTTGGGATGGAGACGAGGCGGGAGGGTGACGCCGGCCACCGGATTTGGGGTGCAGGCACACCGGCCGCCGGAGCTGGGGGTGGAGACGGGCGGGAAGGGCACCGCCGCCGTTCCTTGCGCGGGAGGGACTGGAGGTACGACGCCTTGCGCGGGCGGGACTGGAGGTACGACGCTGGATTGGTTTCGTTCGCGAAGAGATACGCACCCTATCCTAACTAGTTAAGTGCCCGTGCGTTGCTATAGACAAATGATTGAAAATAAATCAACGGGGGCACCTATATGTCAGGTACCTGAAAATCTCTTCACGCCTGTCACTTTTATCTTTGTCCATCAAATCAATATCCAACGGTTAGGAGCACGCCGTCACCTGTTCAATTTCTTCCTCCCACACCTTCTTCTCTTGTTCCGTGACGGTTCCTCCTCCTCAACCATGGCCTACCCAGACCTAACCTCCTGCCTCCACCCCCAACCCCCCCACCCCCACGGCCGGTGGACATCGCCGCCCCACCCTCCCCTCGACCTCCTCCGCGACCATGCTGGCTGCCGCCCCATCCATCTAAGCCTCAGCCCGATGAACAACTCCGACCCCCCTCTCCCGGTACCCTATGCACCGTCACACATTCTTCCTCTTGTTTCGTGATGGTTCCTCCTCCTCAACCATGGCCTGCCTCCACCCCCCCCCCCACCCCCTCGGTCAGCGGATATCGCCACCCACCCTTCCCTCGACCCCCCTCACCACCATGTTGGCTGTCGGCCCACTCATCCATCTAAGCCTCGCCCCGATGAAGAACTCCGACCCCCCCCCCCCCCGCGCACCCCATGCATCGTCACCGATTAAGATTTAGAGTCGCTCCTGCCAGCTATGCCCACCCCCCTAAGCCTCACCCTAATGAGGAAATTGCCCGTGCATTGTAAAGGGGGCATAGATCTATATTCTAATAGTTTGACAACAATTGTGGTTAACCATATATGTAGTATTGTATGCATGTCAATAGCATTGTCAACTTTTTATCGTTAAATCATTACTTTTCTTCTTCGTCCACCCACCATCTCCGTCTCCCAACATCAATCCCCCCTCCCCCTCCACCACCACCATGGAAGCATCTCCCTTGATGTACTGCAAGATGTAGTTGGGCCACTGACATGAGGGCCGCTGCAGTAGGGATCCCTGTCCCACCAGCACACCCATTTTGAATTTTAAGGAGATAACTGTAATTGTAATATTTTTGGTCGTTGATGACAGAAAAAGATGTAATGGATTTTGACCATGTCACCATCATGTATTGTACTCAGTCGCATCCTCGAGTAATTGATAATGGGGAAAATATCATATGGAATCCAACATTCGTATGATAATGTACACTTACATACATTACTTCTTTTTTGCAGGAATTACATACATTACTTATCATTACAAACTTTGCGAACATCAAATTTTCTGAGGACACAATATTTTTTTTAAATCAAATCATTACACTGAATCTACATTACCTTTGTACCTTGTCTGGCGTCGCACATGAATATATTTGCATCACGTCAGTACACACAAAATACATATGCACTAAGTTGTTCCTACTAAACACTGATTCAGCATCACAAACTACATGATGTTACATCAAGCTGCACACGCTCGAGAAGGACCTTCAGTTGTACAGGAAAGTTCAAGCCAACTCAACTGCTTGCACTATATAACTTAGAAACGTGTATTAGCATTGAAAACCTGAAAAATAAAATCTCTAGTGTTCTTCTAAACCTCTAGGACTTTTTTTCGATCAAAGGTCAACTCACAAGGTAGTTAGGAAGGCATGGAAGGATCTCAAACCAGTCGGTCTGGCCAATGTTGGGGCGATTCTATTGGCTAACGTTGAACCACTCCACACTATGCTGCTCGCCGTTATTCTGCTCCCCTCCAAATCGGCCAACAGATGTTACCGCTGCCACTGCTCCGCACCGTCAAATCAGTAATAGGAAACTATATTATACCTCAAAAAAATTATCAAGGAAGGATCAATAATAGGTATAACATATTGCATATGATAAAATCGAAGCATCTATGTTCTGCACACATGTCACAATTTCTTGGAGATCCTGTGCAATACACAATATAGATAAACTCTCGGATGTTTGACATCCTACTAAAATATGTACACATAATAATAATAAAATCTTTAATAAAAGAAACGAAAGAGAATCATAAAAAAGGATTATAGAACCAGTGTTAACATATATATTTCATTTACCCACCAATTCCTGTGATATAAAAAAAATAACACTCGCAAAAATCTCCTTCGATCTCACCACGTGATGCAACTGAATGACATCTCAACCTTCTCATGACTTCTAAATTTTTTCAGTTGCAAAATTCATTAGTTAAGCTCACTAATTTTTATCATACAATATCCCAGAGCTATATTTTTGCCAGGTTGCAATATGAAAGATTACTCTGATTAGCCATCATAGCAATATGCATCATCGCAAGCAATAATCAGCACACAATTTCCATTAAAAAATTATCACCAATCAAGCTCCTGCAAAATCATTAGAATCAAACTTCTTATAAAAAATCATATTCACATAACTTCTACCATCAATGTCATATTATATTTATGCGTGCCTCAAAAAATATCTAAAGTTCAAACCCAATAATCAGTTGAGCTCTGTCTTTTACATCATTTCTGAAAACATGCCACTCTATAGCACGATTCTATTCGGTGGTAATAGCTCATGGTGTTGACATAACTGACTCTTTCTCAGTCATCAAAAACCCTGTGTGTTTTAAGAAAATGAATGTTTTGAAAATTCATACAAACATATGTATGAGTTTATTAACAGGATAAACTCTTCATGTTTGTGACCATAAATCAATTTTCTTGATTGCAATAAAACCTGCAAACTCAAAGGTTCAGATAGGATTCTCCAAGAGGCATAAAATACTGGGTGGTTCAACAAATTTAGGACACAAAAAACTATATCCAAGAGGCATAATATACATATAAGATGGCTTTGTCATCCTGCTCGTAGAAGGTGGCTGCGCTGAAAAACCTCATGGGCGAGACCTTGTCGGCGGCAGTCAAGATGGCATTCTCGTGCTGCTCTCGTCCATGGCGGTCACACGCCGAGACCTTGTCCCTCGCGGCCGGCAGGGTGGACTCCTCAAAGACCTCATCGCCGGGGGCGGTCAAGATGCATCTAGTAATTTTGGCGAACACACATGAGCTCATTGCTAAGGGTTAACTCCAATTGCTCGTGTTGTAGAACTAATACTATCGTCAGACTTTGGCATAGCGTCGGACTGCTTAAAAGTCAAAAACGAACACCTAGCATATCGGAGTCTGGAGTCAATCAATCCACCTACCACTGGACTATGCACGACGTGAGCTAGTGATCGGAAGACCTACAACATGGGCATATCACGTCGTCGTATTCATCTCACACTCATCATGATCGGAAGAGTCCTCGACGGGCATATCGCGTGAGCCGACACCGGAATAACCGTATCAGACGACAGTTCGACGACGTGAGGTAGTGCAGCGCCACAAATCGAGCAGCTCGATCGATGCATCTTTGCCGAGTGGCCGCGCGGCTGCCGACGACGAGGTTCCGTCGCGCGACCGCCATAGATAAAGAGTCCGTCCGGCCACAGGCGACGAGGTTTTGTCTTGCCGCCGCCGTAGACGAGGAGTCCGTCTGGCCACCGGCGACGAGGTCTTGTTGCGCGCCCACCATCAACGAAAGTACCATGAGAAAGCCGCAACAAAATGATAGGAGGGAAATCGGGACTGGCTAGAAGCATGAGTTGAGATTAGGGTTGCTAGGTACTGGTGAGGCGCAGTGTAGTCTAGTCGGAGGCAGCGCTCCTTTTACCTAGTGCATCACGTAATCAAATCGTATCGTGTCCTGATTTTTCTGCAGAAACTTGCCTTACAGGAATACGAGGGATTGTATGCTGATTTTGTTTCTCGGCAGAAAAAATCTGTGAGCAGGGGAAGGAATCGATAGATTTAGGCAAGTCATGTAAAACCGGAAGGTGGGGAGCGAAAGAAATCGATTGGGATAAACAAAATCGGTGGGATCTATCGAGGTGAGGAGCTAACGATCGAAGGAAACGACCTACGGATGATGATCATGATGATTTGATTGGCGTCGTATATGAAAGGTAAGGATGGAAGGATTGGTGTTTTATATGGAAGGGGATGGAAGGGTTGGTTTGGTTCTTGTGATGCATGAATTAAAACCGGTCTTCGAGAAAAAAAATCGGTGAACGAACGACTTACTTACTGAGACGTTAGGAGTAGAGATTCCTAGCGAGCGATGTCGAGCACACATGCTTCGAATTGGGCCAGCAGTTTTTTGCGTTATGGACGGATTGCTCAATATCGCACTGAATGCCAAGACCAACCAAACGGGAGCCTATTTGGCGCGCGCCGGTTATAGTTGTTTCCGCAAACCGCAGCGACGCTAGTTGGGCTCGGCCCATCTACCATTCCCTCCACCCGCCTCCCCTGTTTTGAAACTCAAACGCAAACCACAGCGACGCTAGTTGGGCTCGGCCCATCTACCATTCCCTCCACCCGCCTCCCCTGTTTTGAAACTCAAAAAAAGAGAGCTGCGAAGCCAGGAATCAAACCACCGATCCCTCAGTTGATAGCTAACTCTAGTAACCACTACGTCACCGCCCTCGCTCGTGAATACAAACCTCCATTCCATCTCTTTATACATACAGGAAATGCACTCCATGTTCGTGAACTTAAATGCGTGAAATGTTTTTTCCCCTTTCTTTTTTTGTTTCCTGCTTTTTCCTTTTTTATTAAATGCGTGAAATGTTTACAAATAGACGATATTTTTTTCTAATTCGTGAACTTTTTCTTAAATCGATGATCTTTTTCAATTTCAATGAACTTTTTTCAAACCCGATTAACTTTTTTTGAAATGAATGAGCTTTTAACATTTTGATGAACTTATTTTAAAATCCGATGAACTTTTTTCAAAATTTTGGATTTATTTGAAATTTCATGAACATTTTTTTCAAATTGAATGAACTTTTTTGAAATTTGATGCACTTTCATTAAAAAAATTGATGAACTTTTTCAAATCGATGAACCTTTTTCAATTTGGATGAACTTTTTCCAAATTTGATGAACCTTTTTTCAAATTGATGAACTTTTTCATTTTATAGATGAACTTTTTTTGAAAATCGATGAACTACTTTTGAATTCGTGAGCATTTTTTGAATACATGAACTTTTTCAATTTGATGAACTTTTTCCTTTTGAAAAGAAATTCTTAAATTTTCTGAATGTTCGTGAATATTTTTTGAAATAACTCCCGAACTTCGCTACAGCGCAGCTACAAGTTGCTCTTAAGTACTTTCACGCTTTTCATGGTCAGTAGTTGCAGGTTGGTCAAGCGGTTAACCTAACGTGTAAAAGAATGCAAATGTACAAGTTCGAATCCTCATATCAGCAGTTTTTTGGGGTTTTCTTTCCGCGATAATAGGATTCGCTGGCACTGCTCGGAAGAAAATCTTATACGACCTGGTCGTACGGGCCATCCCGGGAGACCCATCGATCGGCTGACACGTGGCTTCGCAAATCTCAAAGCAGCCAACGAACGCATCGTCATCTTCTTTCTTGCATGTTCGTGTTCCCACCAACTCAGCCGCCGGCGCACTGCCCCGGGCTGCAGCGGTAAGAGAGCGCTGCAGGAAGCTACTAGGGTGGAGTGCATGCAAGCTCGCGGTGGCGCTGTACAAGCCATCTCCGGCAACCTCGCAGCCTCACGGGACGCACGAAACTCGTTTTTTGGAAAGCTCCGGCAACCTCGCAGCCTTCAGCTTTTCCGCCCATCTCCGGTGAGCTCCGCGGGCCGTCGACCCTCATACACCCACCGGAGTTGGTGTAGACATCTCACCGTGTCTCCCTGTGCCGGCGCCCGGCAGAATCCCGCCACCGCGCGGCCGTGCCCAGCAGGCCAAAGATGGGGAATTCTAAATTTCTAATCGACATCTGATTTGGTATAACGAAGATGACGATGTGTTCTTTGGCTGCTTTGAGATTTGTGACGCCACGTGTCAGCGAATCGATGGGGTCTCCCGAGATGGCCCGTACGACCAGGTCGTATAAGATTTTCTTCCGCACTGCTCGTAGTAGTGGCACGTTCCCGAGATGAAAAATCGCCAAAAGGAAAATAGCGCTAGGGCTGTGACTCGAACACGCAACTTCGCACTAATTGGCCTGCCATGCAGACCACTGTGATGTAGACGTTCTCATGTTCAATTAGCAACGCGACAGTTAAAGACTACAGTCTATTTATTGGGTCGAACCGACGACCTCCTACAACTGAATTTTTCAAAATTATGAATATTTTCTTCAAAATAAAAACATTTTCCGAATTTTCGTACAAATTTTGTAAAACAGGAACATTTTGATGATGTGAACAAATTTGAAAAAGGGGAACATTTCTTGAATTTGTGAACAAAAAATAAAAATGTTCACATTTTTAAAACTTCCAAAACATTTTTTGAATTTGTCAAAAAAATAAAAAAACATGAATTATTATTGAATTTGTAAACAAATTCGGAAAGCTGGAACATTTTTTTCAATTCCCAAACATGTTTTGAGTCTTGAAAACAAATTTTGAAATGGTGAACAATTTTAAAAACTCCTGAACAAATTTGGAATCGCGACCAATTTTTTAAAGCACGAACTTTTTTGAATCTTGAGAACATATTTTGAAACGGAGAGAAATTTTGAAAAATTCTGAACAAATTTGGAAGTGCGAACAATTTTTTAAAGCACGAACATTTTTTGAATCTTGAAACGGAGAGAAATTTTGAAAAATCCCGAACATTTTTTGAATATGTGAACAAAAAATTGAAATCCGGTACATTTTCTGAATTTCAGAAGTTTTGTACTTTTTTGTGTAACGAGAACAATTTTTGAATTTTGAGAACATTTTTTGGAAACACGAATTGTTTTAAAAATTTTGATTTCTTTAATGAAGAGAAGAAAAGAAAAAGAAATAAAAAGTAAAATCATAAACATTTTGTAAAACCGCGAACATATTCTGAAAAAGAAAAATAAACTTGAAAAAGAAAGTGAAACAAAAAATGAAAAATGAAAAAGAAACAGAAACGAAAAAAAAGAGAAATAAAAAAACAATAGAAAGCCGAAAAAGAACCAGAAAAAACGATACAGGAAAAACCCGGTTCAGAGAACCTTCTAGAAGGTTCCCAAAACCGGTTTGGACGCATTATGTGTGGACCGGCCCATTTCTGTCGTTAGCTGCGCTGCCCCTGTGCGATCGCTGGACAGTTCGCCGCAGCAAGCGGCGAATAGGATTTTTCCCAACCAAACGGTGGCACTCGGGATATTAGGCCCAGACAAATGCCAATACTATAAGAACCAAAACGCAACCCAGATCCAACATTTTACTTTTTCCTTTTTCATCCGTTTTCCCTTTTTCGTGTTTTTGAAAGTTTTTGAAAAAAAATTGAAATTCCAAAAAATGCTCTCTATCCTGACGTTAGTTGGCAAACTAAAAAAAGTTATGTTTTCAGAAATAATTCGTATATTTCAAAAAAAATTCAGGTTTCCAAAAATTGCTCGTGTTTAAAGAATCCGATTTTTATTTTTCCAATCTTTTTTTAATTAAATGATCACTTTTAAAAAAATTAACAAATTTGGAAAAACATACAAATATTTTCTTAAAATTTAAAAAAAATTCGAAAATCACCAAAAAAAGTATTAGAACGTATGATCTCTTTTTTAAAACATGAAAAATATTTTGAAACTCTTAACAAAACTATTAGACGTGAACATTTGTTAAAACTGCAAAACGAAATTACAATATGAAGATTTTTTTGAAACAGGAACAATTTTTGGAGACACCAAAGTTTTTGAAAACATGAACATTTTTTTAAACTGTAGAATAAATTTGGAAACATGAATAATTTTTGGAAACACGAAAGTTTTTTGAAAATACGAACATTTTTTTAACTATGGAACAAATTTGTAAACAGAACAATTTTGGGAAGGAAATTAGAAAGTTTTTTGAAATTTGCAAACAAATTTTAAACACAGAACAATTTTTGGGAACCCAAAAGTTTTTTGAAAACACGAACATTTTTTTTAAAACAAGAACAAATTGTCAAATTTGCGAAGAATTTTTGGAACACAAAAGTTTTTTCAAAATACGAACGTTTTTTAAACTGCGGAACAAATTTGTAAACAGAACAATTTTTGGAAACACAAACATTTTTTGGAAATTAGAACTATTTTTTAAATTTGCAAACAAATTTTAAAACAGGAACAATTTTTGGAAACGCATTTTTTCTGAACGAACATTTGTTTAAAACATTCGAAATTTGTGAACAATTTTCGGAAACACAAAAGTTTTTTGAAAATACGAACATTTTCTAAACATAATTGTTTTGGAAACATAGACATTTTTTGGAAACAAAGAACAAATTTTGAAATTGGTGAAGCATTTTTAAAACAGGAACAATTTTTCGAAACACATTTTTTTTAAAACACGGACATTTTTAGTAAATGCGAAATTAATTTGAAAACCTGAACAATGTTTTGAAATATGGACATTTTTTGAAAGTCCCAATTTTTTTGTAAAATGTGATTTTTTTATATATAATGAAGGATTTTCAAAAAACACATATTTTTGAAATAAATACGAAGAAGGATAAGGAAAGAAAAAGAAACATAAAAATAGAGAGAAAAGAAATGAAAAAAAAGAGTTCAGGAACCTCCTAGAAGGTTCCAAAACCGGAAAAAAAAAACCAGCTAGGAACCTCTAGAAGGTTCCTAAAATCGGGATGGCTGAAGTGCTTGATGGGCCGGCCCATATTATCCCTCGCTAGCGCAACCTTGTGCGAAAGCTCGACAACTTGCCGCAGTATGCGTCCTATAGGATTTTTCATAAAAAGAGGTCAACATCTAGATCCAACGACGGAAGCGGCATCGCTTTTTTCGCACGGCAGCACACATCGACAACCAGACACATGCAACTCAAATAGCAAAAGAAGAAGCCCACGCACGTACGCCAGCACCAAAGAGGCCTTACGCACCCAAGTCAACGAACATCGCTGGCTCACACGCAACCAAATTCGCTAACTGCACCAAGAAAGTCGCTGCAAATGTTAACAAAATTCTGGGTGAGAATCTACAGCCACCAGGTAATTCTACACACCACGGTACCAATTAAATACATGTGTCGATACGCACGGCCGGCGCGGTGAAATATCTCCCAGATAGGATCCGAGTCGAACTTGTAGGTTCGCTTGTAACCGTTCAGGATACCATCGCAATCTAAACAGGACATGAGTATCACGAACCTAGCTCACAAATCACACTGAGAAGGGGTGGTGAAGAGGGAGGCTGGCTTTCGGGAGGTCGACGAAAGCAATCTCACGCTAGGGATTGGAAATATGGAGATACATCAGAAAAAAGAGCTCACGTCGGGAGATAGAGTTCATCAGTTATGGGCGTGTTTGTTGCCGTTTGCTACAGGGCCTGCATCGCATACACTTCTCAAACCAGCCTGGTTGAGCAAAAACAAGCCCTAATACGCCATCTGCTAGTTGTTTGGTTGCCTGCATCTAGTGTCTCTGCATTAGGTAATACCCAAATGCACTTTGTTTGGTTGCCTGCATTGGCCCGAGCGGTACATGAACATGGTGTTTGGTGGCATACGGCGTACATGGTGTGCTTACCTTGTACCCTAGTTGGTGAGCTTACCCACACCTAGCACACCAACGCCACAGCACAGCAATGGCGATGAATTAGGCGAAGATGATGAAGTTCTTCAGCTTCAGCCCAAACTGACGATCCACCTTGACACCTCCAACCTTGCGACTGTCAACAGTGCTGCCGTGCATTCGCACCCACTCGGAGTAAGCTTGTTCTGCTGCCTGCCTAGTCTTGAACCCTTTATGAGTGTTGTTGCTATACGATGCCACTTGTGCACTGGCTTCTTCCCATGAACTATAAACCCCTGGGACCTTATCGATGAACACGGCATACCACTTGCCCTAGCAATGCACAAGAGCAAGAGTTGAAGCAGCAAATCAGTGGAGCACACAAGTAGCAAGTAAAGTAGCACACAAACAACAATGGAGCAGAAGAGAAGTAAAGCATGCATGATCATACGGCATAGCATGTTCTTTCTAGCACTACCTTGGTGTTAACCTACCACCACATCCAAAAGAGGGTGTCGTCCTACCACCGCAAGTTCACCATCAGCGTGAGGGGTTACACCTCACCAAAATATACATACCATTAAATAGTTTCTGAGCCCTAGCTACACAAAATGTATGTCATCATCATCATCGTCGTCGTCGTCGGCACCGCCACCGCCGTCGGGGATCATGCACGCTCACAGGCAGCACTACTCTAGTAGTAGTGCTTGCCCAGCCAGCTCCTGAGCCACAGCATCCTGTGAGCGTCGGCCATGGCAACGAACCCAACACCCTGGGCCTTGTTGTCAAGCAGGTGGCTGAGAGCTACCATGAGAGCCTCGTCGCTGAAGCCACCCTGGTTCATGACAGTGTCATACAGGTCAGGGTGGACGTCGAGGGGCTTGCACTCCGTGATGGCTGTTGCCACCTCCTTGACCGCCTCAATCATGCTGCAGAAGACATTGATCTCCTCCTCCATCAGGCCTCCTCTCTTCCTCTTCCTATCATGGACGGGGTCAAATGGCTTGTCGAAGGGCTTCGTAGCGGGCTTGTCAGGGCCATCGAGGACCTCGACGTCCGGGGTCCCAGGGAAGTCTGGCATGGGAGAACCAAGAGGCTCCCCACGACCCCATGGCATGCTTCCCAGTTGCCAGCCCGAAGGAGAAGATGTGCTGCATCTGGTTGTAGTTCTGTATGGGTGTGTTGAGGAACTCAGCGTCCCTTTGGTGGTCCTAAGAATGAAACACAAGTGTTGTTAGTTGCGATTAGGAGTAGCCAATGGTGGACAGTATGAAAAGGAAGAGGGCTGCGAGCTAACCGCGACATGGCTGGCGTAGTGCTCTGCCTCCAGAACTATGGAGCAAGTGTTCTCATCCCATGAGGCACCGCTAAGGTCTCTCATCCTGGACACTTGGATCCATTGACTTCTTCACTTCCTCAGGTGGTTGTACACCTGGGTGGCAGACACCTCTTGCCCACAGAACTTGAACACCTGCTTCGCAACGGTGTTCAAGTGCACCTCCTTGAAGCCCTTGTCAGTCCTAACTCCACTAGAGATGAGCTCACACATCTTGTTCAGCACGAACGTGGACATGAACGGCTGCCACTTCATGTTGTTCGACCTACCATCCTTCTTTGCCTTTGCTGCTGCTAGCTTGAGTGCAGCGGGAGCAGTAGCAGCAGCAGTAGTTGGCTCAACGAGCACTACTGGCACATAGAGGGAGTCAGACGCGAACACCTCTGAATCAGGTGCCATCTGGGACATAGGCTGCGAGCCCTCGACAAACGATGGAGCAAACTGGCTGTCGGACACGACAAGGGCTTGACTAAGATCTTGCGTCTGCGTGGTCATGTCCTACAATCGTAGCACGCATTGACAGTAAGCATAGCACACAACATACCGAACAATCCATGATAGCAGAAGCATACATGTACATGGTTCATCACTATCATAGTAAGCACATGCTTCATCGCTATCATACCAAGCAGACCGGGCAATCTATGAGCAGGAACATACAACTACAACAAACAGCATGCTACAAATGGACAACCAATAGCTACAAATCACAGATCTAAGCATGAATCAACACAAGCACAAGGTTCAACTTCAAACTCTACTACTAATCTAGCCTACCACATGCTTGAACATCTAGCCCTACCACAAATTGCAACCACAACAAAGCAATCAACCATAGCAGCTCACAGATTAGACCACTAATCAACCATGCATCTAGATCAAACCCTAGCTGCAGCTCAGATCTAGCTAGAAGGAACAGAGAGAAAGGGGATTGAACTCACAAAGGCCATGGCTGCAGCTTGAGGACGAGGGGGTGGCGGTGGAAGATCAACGCCGGCCGGTGAAGGAGCGCCGACGCCATGGACCGCCGGCCGATGAAGATGCGCCGCTTACCTGCTCGTCGGTGCCGATGCGCGTCGGCGGGAAAGCTCGAACGGAGGGAGAATGATGGCGGGAGTTGGGGCAGTGAGGGAGGGGCTAAATAGGGGTGGACCCGGCGGGAAGTGAGCCGAAATCCTCCCGCCGATTTTTCGGCGACGCGGGCGAGCTCGCGCCATCTCCCCTGCTCACACGAGGGGAGAAGCGCGTCGCCCTCCCCTGCCTCGCATGAGCCAGGCTCGCGAGCTACTGCCGATTCGGGCGTTTCCCTTGGGTCTGGCCTGGACGTGCTTTAAGTTCCGTGCGATGCGGGCCGCACAGTGAAAGCAGGCAACCAAACGGGCCACTTTCTTCCCGCGCGGGCCAGGCTGGGCCTAATGCGGGCAACCAAACACGCCCTATGTTTTTGCTCGTCAGATTTTTTTCTTTTAGAAACGTTTTGTTCGCGCTCGCCTGGGCTTCCGCCGCCAGTACCAGCGATGCCTGATTCTGTTCCGTCGCCTATGTCATCATCATCACCGGCTCATGCTCCCGCTCTATTTGGTTTTCCTTGAACTCGTCTAGCAGCGTAACAAACTAAATCTCTGTTTGGTTTTCTCTAACTACCCCAAAGATATCCAAAACTGGTTCTCGTAACATGAAAAACTGAGCTTTTGGAAAAACGACTATTAGTCATTTTTGTATAATCGCATTTATCGTAACTCCAACAATCTAGTTCCTAGTTTCGATAATAGATCGGATGGTATCCTTGTTATGTTCCGTCCTGCATGGTGAATTTTGTAATGAATGATTGTAATAACAATCTTGGTTAATCAATATATGTGGTGGTTTAAAAAAAACAATCTAGTTCCTAGTTTCTAGCTGGTGCGTTTATCTGGTGTGCCCCACCTGCATGCAAACGGAATCACATCCACCTAGTTTTTTTCATAAAGGTAGGCAAACGTGGTTCTATACGTGCCTTGTTTAAGGCTTTCTAAATCCAAACATATTTTTTACAAGTGATTTCTTAACAGATTGTTAGTAAAACCTGGTTTTCTACAAAATATTCTTAAAACAGGTTTTGAGAAAACTGAGGGTAATTACTCGCCGTCCAAACAATCACTTTGAGATAACATTAGTGTGACCTATCCTGAACGGAAACTCAAGTTCTGCTAGTGAAAAACAAGATTTTACTGTAAACAGATAATCAGCCACAAGTTTTTTTTTAATTTGCACTGTTAATCTGCCAAGCTAATCTGAAAATAATCATATAGGATCATTCAATTTCTTCTTCGAACTTCCTAGTTTGAATTACATATAACACATGGAACATTCATACAATGTGCTTGCGTGCATGTCTTATAGGCACTAGGAAAAAAAAGATTAACTAACTACCAAATACTTTATCCATCATCTTCGGGGCAGTCTACGTCATAGCCGTAGTCTCCAGCAGCAAACATGTCCTCACTCTTCAGGGTAGAACGAAGCAGCAATTCGCCTCCCAGCAAACCACCTGCGATCCATACTCCTCCTGCAATGGGAGGAGCTGTCGAGGCACGCGTACTCCAGAAATGCCTTCCCGACTCCAGCAACCGCCGGATTACTGCCGGGGCTGGGCCGTGGGATCACGACCTTCACAAGGTTACCGAATGTGCGCGCTTCTTCTATGACATCCTCCACCAGGTCTTCGAACTCGTCGTCGTCCTCGAGGCGATTGTCCGGCGAGAGCATCTTGGTCAGGCGTACCACCTTGGTCGCTCCGGCTTCGGGAGGCACCGGAGGCCGGTTGGTGGTGGTGGCGGTGGTGATGGTGTTTGTGGGGTGTTGTTGATAAGCATTAGTTCTTGGACGATTTGGCATGCAGTGAAGATGGAGTCGGAGCGGAGTACCGTCTGGTTTCCTGATGTGTTTACACTCTAAAACAACCGGAGTCCACTCATGCTGCAATCCAGCCAAAATTAAGTTAGAATGGATGTATTACTAGTGATGAAACGTCGTCAAAGAGCAAATTACGCAATTCCGTCACCCAGCTTGCCGCAAGCAAATACGAACCGTTTAGTAAAAACAGAACTAATCGGGCCCAAAATAGATCATTCGCTCAATTGATCAAGTGGGAAGTCCTAAGGAGGAAAAAAACCAACATTAAGGTGAACAACATATCAAAACATGCATGTGGGTTCGCAGCCGTGCGTCCGCGCGTGGACCAGAACGAAAAAAAAAAGGTTAAGAGAGGGACGAGAGATGCATGATAACCTGGTCGGAGTGGGCATCGGCCGGCGGAAAGGAGTTGGCCATGCGATACGGCAAACACGGCGGCGGAAGATTCCCTCTGTGGGATCGGATGGAGCGATCGTTCTATGTAGCCGGTCGGGCCGTTCCTATATAAAGGCCGGCCGGGCCGTGGGGCATAACGTTTCAGGTAGGAATCCGTGTCCGAATTCCGTGGGCGTTTGCTGCTTTTCTAATTACGGAAATGATTTCTGGCGCGGCGAACGTTCGCCCTGGGGCAGACTCCAGCGGCGGATGCCAAATTTTCAGGAGTCGTTCACTGTAACGCTGTAACGCGCTTTTCCTCCGTGGATGTTCTTACTACTCGGGCTGAAGCGGTGTTTTTTTTAATACAGACAGACGCAAGCGCTCATATACATGCGCATACACTCATCCTACGAACGCACACACGCACATCCTATCCCTATGAGAACCTCCGAAAGACTGAGCCAGCATATCATCTTGAAATTTACGAAGTCACCGTAGGCACCTCGTCGTCGACGGAAACGTCTCCTCCCACTGAATGCGCATCGCCGGAATCCTGAAATAAATCCAGGAATAAATGCGAGCACCAGGATTTAAACTCTGATGGGCTGGGGATACCATAGTCCCTCTAACCAACCAACCACAGGTCGATTCGCGGGCTGAAGCGGTGTTTGTGAAAACTTTGTGATAATCCCCTATATTTAGTCGAAGCTAAGTTTTTCTAAATTTGATTTTTTTATTTGAAAATTCAGCATACAAATCCCCCAAAAAATATTTGTAAGAACAAAAATCCCTATTTGTTTTGCCACGTGCCAATACAAAAGCCAAAAATTGCCATGTTATAGAGAGCAAAATTTTAAAACTTACAATGTTTTTCAGAGGAGATCTTTTTTTCTTAACTTGCCATGTGCAATTTCATTTTAGGTAGCATGGCAATTTTATTTTCTTAGACCATGGCATTTTGTCAATTGGTCCATGACAATTTTTATTAATTACACCATTGTTGTTTCTGTAGGTACCATGGCAATTTCATTATTTAGACCATAGTACTTTTCTGTAGGTAGCATGTCATTATTATCTCTACTCCTAATTTCTCAGTTGGTAGTCTCCGTTTCGGGTTTATTTTCGTCCCACCATTTTCGTCCGGTTTTTTCGTCCTCCCTCCCACCTCCATCTTCACCTCCAAGTAACGATCCCCAACAAAAACCACGTTAGAGGGAGCCGATACCTCCAGGTGTCTTCTCGCACGCGAGAGAATCGAACGTCAAAAAACATTACGAAAAAAACCAACGAAAAAAAGTCGACGACTTGCACGCACGGGCGAGCGAGCGAGGCCTCCCCCTCGATCCCCAACCAGGTCACAGATCCCTTCGCCCCTGCCCTCGCACTCGCATCAAGCCGCCGCCTCCAGAGCGTCCTCGATCCTTGCGCTACCTCCCTTCTCCGCCGGCGATCTCTTTGCAAACACTGATCCGCTTCATGGCCGCCACCGCTCCTTCTCGTCTATACAGCGACTGTCGGTCTCCACCACCAACGCCATATCAGTTCCTCATCGTTCTGGAGCGGCGACACGCAGGTGATGGCGACCTATGTAGGTAAACGCCTCCTCTCATCCCTCTCCCTAGGATGCCCTGCCCTCTCCTTTCTCCGTCTGCCATTCATGGTAGCGGGGGATCCGGGAAACGGGGGCCGATGGTGGAAGGGAATGGGGACCAGTGGCAGCGGGGAATGAGATCTGGAAGTATTTATTAACAGATGGTGGTGTTCTCAGATATTTGTTATTCAAGTTTCTTCGTGTGTTGTGCACCTAAAACCATGTGCTATTCATGTTAATTGCATTATATCTTCCTTTCCTCTGTATTTAACACATTATTTGCCCCTAACTGAAGGCACCCATAATTCGTGGAAGAGAACCCACAGCAACTGCAGAAGAAAAGAAGTTGGGATCTGAGAGATCTGGAGAGCTTAGTGCAAAAGTAAATCAGGCAAGCCCTTTTCCTCTGAAGAAGGTTGTCTGCACTCTGCACTACATAATTTTTTACAACTGTATTCTCCACATTTATGTTATAATAATCTCCTCCAGAATTGTTTGGGTGCATTTTCTTCCAATTTTATGGGCTCTAGCTTAATTACCTTTTGAATTCTTCTGATGGCTTCTCAATGATATTCAGTTATATTGAGACGAACGAATGCCCTGCTGTCCAATCACTTGCCACCAAAGGTATGTCCTGTCCGGTGTATATTTGGCCAGATATGTTCATCGTACATTCAGAAAACACAAAAAGAATTGTGTACCTGCTATCCATTTTGTCTTTTATAGTGATTCTTCCTTCTTTTTACATTGTATAATTGTGCCTCATCTACATTAATTAACCCTGCTTATGTATAGATTGTTGAAGTAGTGTGCCGCAAGCTGACTCCCTTACAGATGACACTGTACAACCACTTCACACACTCCAAAAATGTAAGGAAATTCTGTACCGTTCTGAGTTTCAAGCAATATTCAGTAGGCACATGTAAGGTAGTCGGAGTTATATTTACAGGAGTCTGTGGTTGACCCTGTCAGGTTAAGCGCTTGATATCTGAAGAAGCAAAGAGTACTAAAGTTTTGGCATATATTACTGCCTTTAAGAAATTATGCAACCATCCGAAGGTAATTAATTCCAGTTTAATGTTTCGCCCCACGATATATCTCTTTCAGTGAAAGTAATTTCGACAGTAGGATCAGAGTTTATTACAATCTTTTTTTAATTAGTTAATGTCCGCACCTTGCTAAACCCCAACACATTGAGCTGTCTCGTCTGGCTCCGCCGCTGCACTTGGTCGATGTCCTCACCTGGCATCATGATGAGGTGGTGGCCGGTGGGTGGCGTGAGGAGCGGCAACAGACTCATTTATCTTGTTTACCAGTGTCTACATATTCTGTTAGGAAAAAACATCATCTAAGATGCAAGTTTTGATGAAAGGAGCTGTATTTTTTTCTTTTATATTTTTGCTGGAAAGAAGGAGCTCTAACTTAAAGAGCATGTCAACATAGCTACTTCCAAATACTTTGAATGCATGCTTCAGCGAAGTCATCTCATAGATGAAGCAGCCTGAAAATTGCAGATTTTTAGCCAAGAGAACAAGCGAGCAAGACATGCAACTGAATGTTAGATAGGAATGCTTGCCTAGCAAACATATGTCTGACTTGGAGCCATACGGACTATCAGCAATAAGTTCAGGGCACATGTAACTGGGAGTTCCTACAACCTTCAGAAGAGACACGATTTATCAAATCATACGCAAATTAGAAAGAGAAACACCTACCTAGGGGTTGAGCAAGAATAACTTACTGACACAGCTAAATCATGAGAAGTCAATACTTTAGGTCTTTATCCAACCCAAAAAGTCCACGTTTTAAGCTATTTCTCCCCAAACTCAAGCAAGCCTCTAAATTAGAATGGAGAAGTTGCATAGGCAACAAACTTTTAGATACGTTGCATGCTTTAGGTAATCAATCTGCATGTTTAATTTTTCTGTGCTTTTCTTTTGCTTCACCTTTTCTTACTATCTTACCTTTTAAGTGATTAGGTCGAAGTGACTTCACTAGGAATTAGATGTGGATTATATATATGTGGAACTTCTTGCTACTACTGCCGGGCTTGCTAAAAGAAACAAATTCAGTATTGTTGTTCTCATGGAACATGCAAAGAGCTCTGTTGGCATGTATATTTTTTGATCTATCCGTTTAATTTGTTTCCAGAACTTATTATGCCCACGACCACTGCCATGGACTTTGTGGCCGGCCTGCTTATCCTTGATGTGGCTACAATGCGCGAACCAGTGTTCGACTTTGAACGCCGACATGGACGGCGGCCTCAAGTGCTACACCATCTTCTTGGTATGCAGACCAGCACCACTGGGGGCTTAGCCAAGTTGTTTTTTTACCTATTTAACTACTAAGCGCTAGATATTGTCAACAGATAAATTTGGATGGGTAGGATTTTACTAATTTTTATTGATGATGCTTTGTTTCAGGATATGTGGAGAGGCTTTTTGCACTGCAGTTCAAGACAAACTGTAGATTACATGGCTAAAGAAAATTACTTACAATTAATAAATCATGTTCTTGCTAAATTATTAAGTGTTCAAGCATGCCTACTATGATCCCGTGCTTCCTCTTTGTGTATGGCTTGCTGTGAAAACACTAAACATAACATGTGCTTGATTAATTCAGTATACTACTTATCTTAAGAAGGTTAGGGTCAACGAGGAAGCACATAACTATGTTTGATGCATTCTTCAGGTTGAGGGTCTGATAATGGACTTAACACAACTGCTGGAGAGAGATTAAAATATTGAATATGGTAGCAGAGGAGGAAGCTGAAGTTGGTAGATTAATAGAGCGAGAGTTCCAGACCCAGGTAAGTTCATAATTGAGTTGTGTGTAAGACTAGTGCTACATGGTTCCACTTTGCGTCTCTGTAATTATTTAGCTGAAGGTGTGCATGAGAATTAGCTATTTATTATTGTGTACTTTTAACTTTAGAAACATTGAAGTTGTCCCTTTTTATCAATAACTTCATGTGGAAAAGTATTCTTTTCAAGGGAATCATGGTTAAGAATTTGTATTAGAGGTTGGCAGTGATACTATAGTAAGTTTGCATTTTATACCAGCTAGCAGGACTTCATAGAAATTTGTTAGAGGAATTGCAACAACCTTGACCAAATATTATTTTTCTTATTCCTTTCTGGTTTTAGACAAAAACAATAGAGAATCTCAATCCTTCTACTGTCGCAGTACTTGAAGTAGAGCAACCGCTGCCTCAAACTTCAAAGAAGATGGGCATGAATGGCTGTTTTGGTTGCAGGTTACTCCAAGAACAAGTGCATTATATTTCTGTGTATCCAGTAGCTTATGCAGCCCATAATTACTTTACCAACAGATTCATGATTGGGAGAAGTAGCTAAAGGTTAGAATTGCAGCATCTGAGCGAAAGGTCATAAGTTTTGATTGTGTGCCCATTTTTGTGCACATGGGTAAAAGATCCTTGGACATTTTTATTTTTTTAGATCTCTGGAGCACCTTGAGGTAGCAATCTAGCCTACAATGTCACATTTTGTATGACCACTGCTCAAGAGAATTATTTTTTGAATATTTTACTAACATTCTCGTGAACCTGCACCTGAAAGTTTTAATTTTTGCAGCAAGCGATGCAGAGAAACAAGACAAATAACTATGAAGTAGTAGATCATAGAAAGGACTGGTGTCAATTGATCAGTCATAGTCAAAGAATGATATGGAAATTAAACTAAGCACGACATGTCGGAATAATAGCAGAACCAGAGCAAGAGAAAAAAGTTGATTAGCAGGTCGACAGTGATGCCTGCTAAGAGAGAATCCACACGTCCATCCTTTTGCCACTGCTGAAGCCCCACATCCTCGATCTTGACATGCTTGCCTGCCATCCTGGCCAACATCCTCGCTATGGCCCCCAAGCCACGCAACCACCTCGCCAGCTGTTGCTAGAGCCGAGCGCGTTGGCAGACTCCGCACCCAAGGTAATACTTTCAGTCACGCTTATGAACAAGTTTTTTTTCTACCAAAACATAGGTTTCATTTCTGGGCAGCATGTTCCTCCCCAGGCATCACCAATGTGCAACAGTTGAGCCAAAGGGTGGGGTTGCTAGCTCCCTTGCGGTTAATTTTCATTCGATTTTCCTGAGACATTACATATGTACATAATTGTAACCCGGCCTAAGCTTCCTAGAAATACATGTCTCTCTAGGAAGTTTGGATATGTTCTAACTCTTCTCAGTTAGGATTAACTGGATATGTTCTAACTCTTCACAACGAGAGTATATATTCATCTTGGAAATTTGTCAGTGATGTAACGTTTTGTGTACAAGCTGATTCATCTTTTTGGTCAGGTTTTTAGTTGATGAAGGACGAAGTCCGCACCAAGAAGACCATTCTGATGGATTCAAGAGAATCAGAAGTGAAGAATCAAGTTACAATAAATATGTCGATTACAAATATGCCTACAGATACACAAGTGGTTTTTAGATATCTTTGCTTGATTTGGAGCTGCTCAAAGAAAAAGGATGGCCACATATATATGGTAGTTACTTCCATGTCACAAAGGTGCTCTTCAGTAGGTACTACATAATCACATTGAAGTTCATCACAACATTCACATTCTTAGTGTTGTTATCATATCATATATCATATATCTCTTCAGTGTTTGATCACAATTTAGATAATTGATCTGATGTTGCTCATCTTTCAGTAGACATATTTTAAAATTTATGTTTAGTACTAGAATTCTGTTTTCAATTCAGTTTCACATCATCGTGTCACTATAAATTTCAACATGGTATCCTTGCTCGTTTAGACTAGACAACTTTATGAAAATGCGGCATCGGCATCAGTATGCTGCCATTGATCGTATTGCCAAGCTTTTTTGTACATCATCTGACACAACATCATATAGTCAATATGATGCCCTATGCACACTGCCCATTAACTGAATACTAGAATGTTCATTGTTTTCTTCCATGTGTATCCCTTGGGGTGTGGTTCTTATGAACACTTATTTGCAGGTTTATGGATTCCTTCTAGAGTTTGAGAAATTTTAATGAGAATTTGTTTGACAGAAACGCGAGGAGGGGCCATTAGGACAAATTTTTACGTATAAGAGATCTTGGGCAGACTGGAACCTATGGACCAAAACTGGGGCAAGAGTTCAGTAGCTTTGCTATTGTTGTTCTGGAACTCTTTATGTCGTGAAATAGCTAGGGAAATTGCATTGGTGCACTTTGTATAATTTGGGGTCCTCAGATCGAGACAATATTGTAAGAAAACGCGCCTTAAGGTTTGCATCGTTTGTATTAAGGTTGTTCCTTATTTCAAACGAACATGCTTTAGAGGTGTTTTTACAGATGTGCTCCTGCTTCCATCTACTGATCAAATGACTTTCTATTTCATTGTTTTCTGCCAATATATTATTCAGGAGTAATGAGTGATAAGAATAAGATAAGCCAGTCGTGAGTGTGAAGTGGCAAGATAGTTTGTAAATTCAGAATCTTCATTGCAAGTACACGAACTGATGTTTTTTGCCCACACATTGCTCAATGATAATTTATACCATGTCTTTAATTTACTAGATGAACTGCACACCTGAACGCATCACTAATGGAAAGATTCAGCATCTTGGTCGGCTGCTTGTGGTGGGGCTTGTGGCTGGTGGTTGCGGCAGTGGCAGAGCAGTGTCCGAGAGCGCGGCGCAAGTAGTGGCCCCTGCTATGTGGGCTGATGGGAGCACACCATCCAAGCAGCACTTCCAAGTATGACAATGTCCGCTCTACACCAAGGTACGTGGGCACTCGTGCAAAGATCTAACATCTTCACCGACTAGGACTAAGGTATGTGTTCTCTTCTGCCCGTGTGATGTGGTGATAATTTGTTATGCATATGTTTGTAGATGTTAGTCAGTATTTGGGAGATATGAGGTAGTTTTCTAGATAAGAAATAGAACAAGAACGAGAAGGAGCTTTAGTTGGGCCATGTCATTGTGAACTTGCAGCACAGAATTTTATAGGAGGTGGTTGTCATAAAATTAGGTGCTTAAGATCTGCGGAACTATAACAAATTTAGTTTCTGGGTCTAACTATTTTAATAATTTCTTGCATGAATAGATGGGCCAAGCCGAGCAGGCCATCACCAACCTATTCGTGCTTTGGTTTATTTTATTTGAGTATTTGTGTTCTTAATCTTTGTTTTCACTGGTGTGTGCTCTGTCCTCTCAGGCTAGATTTGAATTTGTTGTCATAGAAAAAAAATGCCTTTAATAGTAGAGGTGATCCAGCTATGTATGCAAGACTATGCAAGATCCTCGATGAGGATTGTTTTTTCTGAATCACTTATCCCTGAGCAGCATCTGCATCCTTCTGCCTTAGCCTGATCAATTCTTCCCACTATGCAGTTTTGTTTTTTAATTGCCAACATATTCGAATGGAGGTGTCTCCTTGTCAAGCATGCATCCGTTGAAATTGGTTGTTAACCAATTTTTCGAGGATTGCATCAATGTTTCTTCCTACGATGTTTATCTTTTCGGTCTTTTAGCTAATGACAATGTGTGACAGTGCCCAGTTGTGTATATTCTTGGACCTTTTACATTCAATATTAACAATTCAAAAGTTAACATGGATCTAGCCATCTAGGTGAACTTCCAGATAATGCTATCAATTTTCTAGCAAACTTGAAAGCTTTTGATACTTTTGCTTGTACTTGATATCTTCAAGAGACTCACATATATGAGTGTTGTGCAGTTTAGCTCTCCATATGGTGCCCATTTTTTTACGGGTAAGGCAAGAGCTCTTCCAATTCATTAAAGTTGAGGGGAAACTGTAAAGAAGGCATAAAAAGAAGAAGGAAAAGCGCCACAAAATAAATGGAGGTATGGTTGTTTTTGCTAGAAAAAACCCATAGTTTTTTGCTAGAGAAAACAAATTGATGTGCATGCACTGATTACATTTGCTTCATGGCGCAATATGTTTATGCTACTGTTAAAATTGTGTTTTTTATTGTTTATTTTGTGTTATAAACATATTTTAAAAAGTATTTGGCTGTTGGTTTTCTGTGTTATCTTTATTGTAGTAATAGTTTGAACATTCAAATGAAAATCTGGGATATTACAACGATGATAATACAACTTTGGTAAAGATAGCCTCTATTGATTATAAAATGCATGATGAGTGTTTTTCCTAATAACCATGGTATGTGAGGTTGATTTAATATTCACATATATGCTGAAATTTTGACACCGAAGAACCAGCAATCGAGTTATATGAAATTTCTTGCAAGAGCTACCATTCTTTTTAGTACTGACTAATCCCATGGGTACCAATGGTGAAATATTTAGGTCTAAATACTGGATGAGATTTTCATTGCTGGCATTCTTCATGAACCTGTCAAGGAGAACATTTCAATACTAATTGTTGCAAAGGTGTTCTCACCACCGGCTAGCAAGAAGAGAGTATGATTTTTCAGTGCTCACTGTTGTAAGCTTGATTCACAAGGAGCTTCTCAATGTTGTACATGTAGTTTGTGAGTAACAGAAATAAAACCTATTTCTTCATTCTTGTCTTGTACCTCCGTTTCAACTCCCCCAAACCAGTAGAGTTCAGTTACGTGTTTCAATATTAGGAAGTCATCATCTTCTAAAACAAATTTTGTTACCTACTCAAACATATTTTATTCCTGTGTTTCTAAGAAATTTTGTATAAAAACATGTGTACAATAGAACCTGTACAACCTGCATTGGAGCATGCTCATTTGCTCTGTCCATTTCTTCTAAAGAGTCCAGATTCCTACACATTCATAAATACGATTTAGTGTGCTCTAATACATTACCGGAATCAGATGATATATTTTCTGTGCGAATTCGTTGACACAGTTCCTTACAAAAGTTGTATCTTCGAAAAGGACAAACAACTCTATGTAATCCTATCATCCATTCTCATTTTGAGCCAAGTATACCCATTATCTTTTTCCTTCTAGCAAGGTACCATAGACATGTTATGAAATTCTCCTTTGCCTTCCAGGTGAACCAAATAGGCATCTTTTTAACAAATGGAGGGAATTCGGTTGTCAATAAAAATAAATTTTTCACAGGAGATGTTGTCTTATTTCTTCAAGTATAAGCAAATGAACATTGTGATGAAGCTAACAACTTTCTATCCTTATTCCTCTTATTCATTGTGTGTTATCCCGATTTATACATGTAACAATGATGAATGATGATGAACTTAGACTTAGTGTAAGCAGAGCCAATCTGTTTCGTTGAACAAACCAGCTCTCTATCCTTATTTCTCCTAAAAGCTTTCAGACGATACTCACACCATATGATTCCTTGAAACATAGTAGTATTTTTCACATCTATTACAATCCAAGGTTTTTTTAGTTAATATTATTCTTTATATTTGTAAGTAGTATAAAGTTGCCCCAAAACTGGTAATATGATTTTGGATGATATATTATGATGCTGACAAGGAGGTTATTGGTGCTGAATAAAATAGCAGTATGAAATAACCTTGCAAATATTTGTTGGCTTTTAGTTTGAGCCTTTCAACTCAACTGAAATTTTTATTTGTATAGTCTTTTACCTCTGGTTTTTCAGGTTATTTGGAATGATGGTAGGTATTAATGAAGTAGTTCACGTTGGACTGGCTCAAAGTGGAGAAACATGATTGTATTATTAAGCATTTAAGCTCCTAGCAATTTAGAACCTCGATATCTTGGGGCTGCCTTGCATTATTTCAGAGAGCTGTATTTTTTCGGACATTTTATATTGCCACACAATGAGAGTTGAAAGTTCTGGTCTGGCATGATGTGCTGTCAGGACACGTCCCCACTTATGTTCTAGGTTTGGGGGCTTGCAGATTTGTTTAAAGGGAACACAGTACTCCATGTGTTTGTCTTTAATTAATGGATAATAACAATACACATGCTTTCGTGAGATGATCGAATCTTAAGCATAAATAATAAAAGCATTCAAGTGTTATTATCATTTGTAATGAAGTGCACAATAAAGAGTTCAATGTTTCAATTTTTTTATCAAAATATATTGCAAGTGAAGTGGTTTTTAATTATTATTTTTTGTTATTGGCTATTTTTTCAATCCATGTTAAAGTTGACATGCCCGTGGCAATGCATGGGCAGTCTACTAGTTATTATTAACATGGCATGTTTGTTATTAAGAGGGTGACAATTTTATCATTATGAGGATGGCATCTTACATACTCAAGAAGTTGGTCCCAATTTTTTCAACATGCAAAGTGTTCACCTCAACGTCTCACCAAGAAATGCATTTAAGTCTTCTCTCTCACTAAGCTAAGCAAAAAATCTGCCACATAAGCAAGTCATGCATTTAACTTATAAATAATTATTATTTTTGCATTAGTCTATGCATGCACTGCCACGTCATATATTCATGTTAGTGTGATCCCCACTACTCTATTTATCTTGACATGCACACATGCCAACTCAGCTATCATGTCATATCAACAAGAATGCAATTAAACTATCAAATTTCTCTGCTCGACCGTGATGCCATGTCATCACTTATGTTTTCATTTTTCTTTCTTTGCTTCGATTTACTCCATTATCTTCTCCATGCAGAAAGAAGCAGCAGAAACGGTTGACTATTCACATCCCCACTATCTCATTGATAATTCAACTTCTCAATCCCTCATAACATGTCCTTCTCTTTCTTCTAATAAATAGCGACGACCTCATCACTTGACGAGGATTCATAATTTTTTTCGTTCCCTTGCTCGATCTCTTCTGCAGAACCCAGATCAACGTGGGTACTATACGACTGTACATACCTAGAGTTCCATAGGATGACGTTGGTGCGGGAAGACGATGGCACCAATTTTGTTGTGGTCGTGGACAGCGTAAGTGCCGAGATAGGGACAACAATGAGGCAGGACGAGAGGGCGAAGCATTACATGTCATCGACCATGCCGGCCAAATTGGACATGGGAATAGCGGTTGCAGGGCGCACTGCTGCTGAGGATGTTGATGTGGTCAAAACAATGAAGCCACCTTGATTAGGCCATATGTTCCGCCTTCTCCTGAAGTGTCATGCAGCCCAGCAGGTTCAGGCATGCGCGCATCCCACATCTCTTACTATTTCTTCATGTTTCTTCATCACTCGTCATCATTTTATTCCAATCCACTACACAAGCAGGTCATTACATTGCGTCACTGCCGCTAGGATACCTAATTGGCGTCCGCGTGGATGCTCCACCTACTCCTCACAATATCTATTGATTCAACTGCAACACATCCAGTTGTTGGGAGGAATAGCCTTCAGGTATGGCTCTTAAATCTTGTGTTTCCTTTCTACTGTTTCTAGCATAAACTACCACGATGTCTATTTTACGATCTAGATGATATACATACATATAACAATATGTAAGTTGAACGAAGTCACATACCCGAGAAAGTTTAGCATTGGGAGTTCATTCAAGGTACATACATGTATGTTGTATTGCAGTATTAATTGCTACTTTTTATTAGCAGCACATCAGATGTATTGTCTTCTTTCCATTGAGATGATATAAGGTAAGATCCTCTGCAAATTTGGTTAGAGAACTGATCATACTAAGTAACCTGATTGCAGAGTTACACATTAAATCCAAGCCATCTTCTGCTGTAAAACATTTATTAATTTTATTTTCTTACTCTTTTTTTCTTACCGTGTGCACCTCTCAGTCAAATTGTTTATTACACTACCATCCCGCTGCAACACGCGGGGTATTGTCTAGTTTTTATAATTGAGAGGATACAATTTTATATCTTAATGATATGTCAACTTTATTGTTAAGAGGATGGCAATTTATTACTATTGGCATGACAGTTTTATTATTAGACCTTGGTAGTTTTAGTGTAGGTAGCTTGGTAGTTTAGTGTAGATAGCATGTCATTTTTATTTTATAGACTATATCATTTTCATTATTTAAACAATGGAAATTCTATTATTAAGACCATGATAGTTTTAGTGTAGGTAGCATGTCATTTTTACTACTTACACGATGGCATTTTTATAATTTAAATGATGGCAATTTTCTTATTTAGATCTTGGCATTTTTGTTTTTTAGACTATTGAAATTTTCTTACCATAGGTGTGTACGTAGAAATATTTTGTTTTTCACGACAAATCACTAATTTTTTTAGTTGCCATGGTTTTAGGTGTAAGGGTTTATTGCATTTTGCATTTGCATCTACGTGTCAAATAATTAATACTCCCTTTGTAAACTAATATAAGACTTTTTAGATCACTACTAGGAGTACAAATCATGGCTAATTACTTATATCACAATATTTTTTGTACTGTTTACATGTCAAGTGTAAACCATGGCTTAGAAAACCATGTCTAATTACTCAGAGCATGCCAGTTGTAACTTATGTTTTCTTTGCCTTTTCTTGTATGAGATTTTTTTTATTTTTTTAATGGGTGTTTTCTTGGGAAAAACTGCTATTTGGGCCTATCCCATTTTTCCCAATGTGATTCACAATTTTCTGTGTCGGCTGGATGTCATGCAGAAACAAGATTTTTCACTCAATCGTCCACCTCCCCAGCTAACAAAAATTTTGGATGGTCGATCCACCCCTAGAGAACAGATCATTCGATGGGAGCCTCTTCCCTGACAACGCCAGTCAAATATTAACGTCCTTTATTAAATATAGTGTGAGGCTTATCTGTAGCATAGAGAGAGAGAGAGGAGGGGATAGGCTTATACAAACTACTCCCTAATCAACTCCTAACCATAGCAATCTTTCTAGATTGATCCTGGTGTTTGTCGCTCCTTCAAACTCTAACATGCAACACGCTCATAGTCATAGGGTAGTCAAAGAAGATCATCCACATTGCTGCCAACATCAATGAATTTTAATACATGTGTGTCTACCAGAACGTACCAATACGTTGATATCATGTCCATGTTAAAACAAAAATGATGCCATGCCACCAAGGATGATGTCAAGGGGCCATGGTACCAAACTGTCTCAAGTGAATGTGTTAAATATTTGAGGAATTTTTCATTAAGGCTAACCCAGAAAAAGAGTAGATAAAACATGATTACCATAGTAGCGGTGATAACATATCAACACATTGATATCATGCCTATGTTAAAACAAAAATTATACCATGCCACCAAGGATGATATGAAGGTGCCACAATACCAAACTGTCGAGGAATTTCTCATTAAATTTAATCCAAAAAATAGTAGATAAAACTTGGTTAACTTAGTAGCGGTGATAATCGAACCATGCAACAGATTGTTGAAGCTAGTCATGCAGTCGAGATCATGAGAAACAAGCATCATATCCATATCTATTACTACTATCAGTAAACCAAACGCTAACCCTAACCGAGAGGATAAGATGACATATGGAGCAGCGGAAGGAGATGTGGGCATGTCGTTCTGATACGTCTCCAACGTATCTATAATTTTTGATTGTTCCATGCTATTATATTATGTGTTTTGCATGTTTATGGGCTTTATTAAACACTTTTATATTATTTTTGGGACTAACCTATTAACCCAGATCCCAGTGCCAGTTTCTGTTTTTCTCCTTGTTTCAGTGTTTCGCAGAAAAGGAATATCAAACGGAGTCCAAACGGAACGAAACCTTCAGGAGAGTTATTTTTGGAACGGAAGCAATCCAGAAGACTTGGAGTGTACGTAAGGGAAGAAACGAGGAAGCCACGAGGCAGGGGGCGCGCCCAGCCCCCATGGGCACGCCCTCCACCCTCGTGGGCCCCTCGTGGTTCCCATTACCGACTTCTTTCGCCTATATATCTCCATATACCCTAAAACCATCGTGGAACAGAATAGATCGGGAGTTCCGCCGCCGCAAGCCTCTGTAGACACCAAAAACCAATCAGGACCCTGTTCCGGCACCCTGCCAGAGGGGGGATCCCTCACCGGTGGCCATCTTCATCATCCCGACGCTCTCCATGACGAGGAGGGAGTAGTTCACCCTCGGGGCTGAGGGTATGTACCAGTAGCTATGTGTTTGATCTCTCTCTCTCTCTCTCTCTCTCTTGTGTTCTTGAGGTGATACGATCTTGATGTATCGCGAGCTTTGCTATTATAGTTGGATCTTATGATGTTTCTCCCCCTCTACTCTCTTGTAATGGATTGAGTTTTCCCTTTGAAGTTATCTTATCAGATTGAGTCTTTAAGGATTTGAGAACACTTGATGTATGTCTTGCCGTGCTTATCTGTGGTGACAATGGGATATCACGTGATCCACTTGATGTATGTTTTGGTGATCAACTTGCGGGTTCCGCCCATGAACCTATGCATAAGGCTTGGCACACGTTTTCGTCTTGACTCTCCGGTAGAAACTTTAGGGCACTCTTTGAAGTTCTTTGTGTTGGTTGAATAGATGAATCTGAGATTGTGTGATGCATATCGTATAATCATACCCACGGATACTTGAGGTGATTGTAGTATCTAGGTGACATTAGGGTTTTGGTTGATTTGAATCTTAAGGTGTTATTCTAGTACGAACTCTATGATAGATCGAACGGAAAGAATAGCTTCGTGTTATTTTACTACGGACTCTTGAATAGATCGATCAGAAAGGATAATTTTGAGGTGGTTTCGTACCCTACCATGATCTCTTCATTTGTTCTCCGCTATTAGTGACTTTGGAGTGACTCTTTGTTGCATGTTAAGGGATAGTTATATGATCCAATTATGTTATTATTGTTCAGAGAACTTGCACTAGTGAAAGTATGAACCCTAGGCCTTGTTTCCTAGCATTGCAATATCATTTGTGCGCACTTTTATCATTAGTTACCTTGCTGTTTTTATATTTTCAGATTACAAAAACCTATATCTACCATCCATATTGCACTTGTATCACCATCTCTTCGCCGAACTAGTGCACCTATACAATTTGCCATTGTATTGGGTGTGTTCGGGACACAAGAGACTCTTTGTTATTTGGTTGCAGGGTTGTTTGAGAGAGACCATCTTCAACCTACGCTTCCCATGGATTGATAAACCTTAGGTCATCCACTTGAGGGAAATTTGCTACTGTCCTACAAACCTCTGCACTTGGAGGCCCAACAACGTCTACAAGAAGAAGGTTGTGTAGTAGACATCAAACTCTTTTCTGGCGCCGTTGCCGAGGAGGTGAGTGCTTGAAGGTATATCTTTAGATCTTGCAATCGAATCTTTTTGTTTCTTGTTTTATCACTAGTTTAGTTTATAAAAGAAAACTACAAAAAAATGGAATTGAGGGTGCCTCATATGCTTCACCTTTTTAATATCTTTCGTGAGTATGATGGAAAGGAAAATTGTGCCAAAGTGTTAGAAGAAGAATGCATTAAAATGTTTGGCACTAAATCTTTGAATGATGAGCATGATTGCAATGTTGTTAGTATGAACTCCTTGAATATCTATGGTACTAATGATGATTGCACTAGTCATGATGAAAATATCTCTTATAAGCATGTCGATTTTTGTGGAGTGCATAGAGTTTGCAAATACATACCAAAAAGGGAAGATAGATTTTGTAAGAGGCACAAGTACTGAAAAACTAAATGGTTGCAAGAGAGGCTAAATGTTAGTGCTGAAAATTGAAAATATCTTAGCCATACTTGTGAACTTTGCAATGAACATGGTCATTTAAATATCAAATGCAAATTGTTTCATGATCGAATCGTGTCCAAAAATTGTGATGACTTGATTTCCCTTGCACATCACAATGAACTTAGTCTGCTTTTGGGTTATGAAGAATTGAAACGTCAAACTAAGTTTATTCCAGAATATAACCTCGAGAAATTCCTCGATATTGATCTAGAAGAAATTTATATGTATTGTGCGGTGAATTGCATTGAAAATCCACATATTGCCAATTACATAAAGAAAAGAAAACAAATAGAAGATGAAGAGAATACTAATGAAAGGGAAGAGACTTCCCAATATCCTCCTATTATTTCTTATGATGAATCAGGTAACGAGGAGGAGCTTTCTATTCAATCAATCTCATTAATAAGGAGCTCCAAAAAGAGGATTGAACCCACACATGATGTGAAGAAGAAAAAGAAAAGACGGAGAAGCAAAGGTAGAAAGGTATCTCCCCCAAATGATGTTGCTCCTATTACTCATCGTGATGATGATAATAGCTATACTATTGGTGCTATCCATACTACTAATGATGAGAGTGATTATGCTTATGATATGAAAAGGCCCAAGCTTGGGGATGCTATGTTTGATGAAGATGATGTTTTTGAGAATATATTTGCTGAAATTAATGTTTGTCCCAAGCTTGGGGATGCTATGTTTAATGAAGATGATGTTATTAGCCTCCCAAGTTTTGATATGCAAATTTGTTATGATAGCATGCCTCCTACTTATGATGATTATATTGATGAAAGTGGGTTTGGAAGAGTGTCAACTTTAGGAAGTAATGACCCCACTATTTTGGAGGATGTTGAATCTTATTTTGATAATTATGAAAGTGCATTTGGAGAGGTCATGACTTTATTTAGTGACGAGTCCACTATCTTGGAAGAGGTTTCAATCGATTATGATGAGAACAAAGTTGCTACTTATGATGATTATTGTGATGAAACTTATGCTATAAAAATTAGTGATGATTATATTTATAGAACTTGTCATGATTATGATTACCATTTTTCTGAACATTACTCTTTTAATGTGGAAACAATTTATAGTATTCATGTCTCTTATGATACTCCCACTATTCCGAATGAGAAGAATTTTGCTTATGTGGAGAGTAGTAAAATTTTATGCAAGTAGATCATGAAAATAATGCTTTAGGTGCTGGTTATATTGTTGAATTCATTCATGATGCTACTGAAAATTATTATGAGGGAGGAATATATGCTTCAACATATTGCAATAATATCAAGTTTCCTCTCTATGTGCTTAAAGTTCTGAAGTTAAGCTTGTTTTGCCTTCCTATGCTAGTTGATTATTGTTCCCATAAGTTGTTTGCTCACAAAATCCCTATGCATAGGAAGTGGGTTAGACTTAAATGTGCTATTCATATTCTTCATGATGCTCTCTTTATGTTTCAATTCTTATCTTTTATGTGGGCATCATTGAAATCATCATGCCTAGCTAGGGGCATTAAACGTTAGCGCTTGTTGGGAGGCAACCCAATTTTATTTTAGTTTCTTGCTTTTTGGTTCTGTTTAGGAATAAATAATACATATAGCTTCTGTTTAGATGTGTTTTTGTGTTTTAATTAGTGTTTGTGCCAAGTAGAACCTTTGGGAAGACTTGGGTGAAGTCTTTATGATCATGCTGTAAAAAACAGAAACTTTAGCGCTCACGAGATTAGATAAAACTTTTTAATGGAGAGTGATATTTAGTTGATTCTTTTTGCAGATGATTACTATACAAATTCCTCAGGTCCACCAATTTAGTTTAGAATTTTTGGAGTTCCATAAGTATACGTTTGATACAGATTACTACAGACTGTTCTGTTTTTGACAGATTCTGTTTTCATTGTGTTGTTTGCTTATTTTGATGAATCTATGAGTAGTATTGGAGGGTATGAACCATAGGGAAGTTGGAATACATTAGATATTACACCAATATGAATTAAGAATGAGTTCATTACAGTACCTTGAAGCGGTGTTTTGTTTTGTTTCGCTAACGGAGCTCACAAGATCTTCTGTTAAGTTTTGTGTTGTGAAGTTTTCAAGTTTTGGGTAAAGATTCGATGGACTATGGAATAAGGAGTGGCAAGAGCCTAAGCTTGGGGATGCCCAAGGAACCCCAAGGTAATATTCAAGGACAACCAAGAGCCTAAGCTTGGGGATGCCCCAGTGGCATCCCCTCTTTCGTCTTCGTTCATCGGTAACTTTAATTGGAGCTATATTTTTATTCACCACATGATATGTGTTTTGCTTGGAGCGTCATTTTATTTTCTTTAGTTTTGCTTGCTGTTTGAATAAAATACCAAGATCTGAAATTCTTAAATGTTAGAGAATCTTCACATATTTGCATAATTATTCAACTACTCATTGATCTTCACTTATATCTTTCGGAGTAGTTTGTTGTTTGCTCTAGTGCTTCACTTATATCTTTTGGAGCACGGCGGTGGATTTATTTTGAAGAAATATATGAACTCTCATGCTTCACTTATATTATTTTTAGAGTCTTTAGAACAGAATGGTAATTTGCTTTGTTTATGAATTTAGTCCTAATATGATGGGCATCCAAGAGGGATATAATAAAAACTTTCATATAGAGTGCATTGAATACTAAGAGAAGTTTGATTCTTTATGATTGTTTTGAGATATGAAGATGGTGATATTAGAGTCATGCTAGTTGAGTAGTTGTGAATTTGAGAAATACTTGTTCTAAAGTTTGTGATTCCCGTAGCATGCACGTATGGTGAACCGTTATGTGATGAAGTCGGAGCATGATTTATTTATTGATTGTCTTCCTTATGAGTGGCGGTCGGGGACGAGCGATGGTCTTTTCCTACCAATCTATCCCCCTAGGAGCATGCGCGTAGTACTTTGTTTCGATAACTAATAGATTTTTGCAATAAGTATGTGAGTTCTTTATGACTAATGTTGAGTCCATGGATTATACGCACTCTTATCCTTCCACCATTGCTAGCCCCTCTAATACCGCGCACCTTTCACCGGTATCATACACCCACCATATACCTTACTCAAAACAGCCACCATACCTACCTATTATGGCATTTCCATAGCCATTCCGAGATATATTTCCATGCAACTTTCCATCGTTCCGTTTATTATGACACGCTCCATCATTGTCATATTGCTTTGCATGATCATGTAGTTGACATCGTATTTGTGGCAAAGCCACCGTTCATAATTCTTTCATACATGTCACTCTTGATTCATTGCACATCCCGGTACACCGCCGGAGGCATTCATATAGAGTCATATTTTGTTCTAAGTATCAAGTTGTAATTCTTGAGTTTTAAGTAAATAAAAGTGTGATGATCATCATTATTAGAGCATTGTCCCAGTGAGGAAAGGATGATGGAGACTATGATTCCCCCACAAGTCGGGATGAGACTCCGGACTAAAAAACAAAAGGGTCCAAAAAAAAGAGAGAAAAGGCCCGAATATAAAAAATATAAAAAAATGATGAGAGAAAAAGAGAGAAGGGACAATGCTACTATCCTTTTACCACACTTGTGCTTCAAAGTAGCACCATAATGTTCATGATAGAGAGTCTCCTATGTTGTCACTTTCATATACTAGTGGGAATTTTACATTATAGAACTTGGCTTGTATATTCCAATGATGGGCTTCCTCAAAATGCCCTAGGTCTTCATGACCAAGCGAGTTGGATGCACACCCACTTAATTTCTTTTGTTGAGCTTTGATACACTTATAGCTCTAGTGCATCCGTTGCATGGCAATCCCTACTCACTCACATTGATACCTGTTGATGGGCATCTCCATAGCCCGTTGATACGCCTAGTTGATGTGAGACTATCTTCTCCTTTTTGTCTTCTCCACAACCACCATTCTATTCCACCTATAGTGCTATGTCCATGGCTCACGCTCATGTATTGCGTGTAGATTGAAAAAGTTCGAGAACATCAAAAGTATGAAACAATTGCTTGGATTGTCATCGGGGTTGTGCATGATTTAAATATTTTGTGTGATGAAGATAGAGCATAGCCAGACTATATGATTTTGTAGGGATAACTTTCTTTGGCCATGTTATTTTGAGAAGACATGATTGCTTTGTTAGTATGCTTGAAGTGTTATTATTTTTATGTCAATATTAAACTTTTGTCTTGAATCTTATGAATCTGAATATTCTTGCCACAATAAAGAAGATTACATGGATAAATATGTTAGGTAGCATTCCACATCAAAAATTCTGTTTTTATCATTTACCTACTCGAGGACGAGCAGGAATTAAGCTTGGGGATGCTTGATACGTCTCCAATGTATCTATAATTTTTGATTGTTCCATGCTATTATATTATCTGTTTTGGATGTTTATGGGCTTTATTAAACACTTTTATATTATTTTTGGGACTAACCTATTAACCCAGAGCCCAGTGCCAGTTTCTGTTTTTCTCCTTGTTTCAGTGTTTCGCAGAAAAGGAATATCAAACGGAGTCTAAACGGAATGAAACGTTCAGGAGAGTTATTTTTGGAACGGAAGCAATCCAGAAGACTTGGAGTGTACGTAAGGGAAGCAACGAGGAAGGCACGAGGCAGGGGGGGCGCCCACCCCCCTGGGCGCGCCCTCCACCCTCGTGGGCCCCTCATGGCTCCCCTTACCGACTTCTTTCGCCTATATATCTCCATATACCCTAAAACCATCGTGGAACAGAATAGATCGGGAGTCCCGTCGCCGCAAGCCTCTGTAGCCACCAAAAACCAATTGAGACCCTGTTCCGTCACCCTGCCGGAGGGGGGATCCCTCACCGGTGGCCATCTTCATCATCCCGGCACTCTCCATGACGAGGAGGGAGTAGTTCACCCTCGGGGCTGAGGGTATGTACCAGTAGCTATGTGTTTGATCTCTCTCTCTCTCGTGTTCTTGAGGTGATACGATCTTGATGTATCGCGAGCTTTGCTATTATAGTTGGATCTTATGATGTTTCTCCCCCTCTACTCTCTTGTAATGGATTGAGTTTTCCCTTTGAAGTTATCTTATCGGATTGAGTCTTTAAGGATTTGAGAACACTTGATGTATGTCTTGCCGTGCTTACCTGTGGTGACAATGGGATATCACGTGATCCACTTGATGTATGTTTTGGTGATCAACTTGCGGGTTCCGCCCATGAACCTATGCATAAAGGTTGGCACATGTTTTCGTCTTGACTCTCCGGTAGAAACTTTAGGGAACTCTTTGAAGTTCTTTATGTTGGTTGAATAGATGAATCTAAGATTGTGTGATGCATATCGTATAATCATACCCACGGATACTTGAGGTGACATTGGAGTATCTAGGTGACATTAGGGGTTTGGTTGATTTGTATCTTAAGGTGTTATTCTAGTAAAAACTCCATGATAGATCGATCGGAAAGAATAGCTTCGTGTTATTTTACTACGGACTCTTGAATAGATCGATCAGAAAGGATAACTTTGAGGTGGTTTCGTACCCTACCATGATCTCTTCATTTGTTCTCCGCTATTAGTGACTTTGGAGTGACTCTTTGTTGCATGTTAAGGGATAGTTATATGATCCAATTATGTTATTATTGTTCAGAGAACTTGCACTAGTGAAAGTATGAACCCTAGGCCTTGTTTCCTAGCATTGCAATATCATTTGTGCGCACTTTTATCATTAGTTACCTTGCTGTTTTTATATTTTCAGATTACAAAAACCTATATCTACCATCCATATTGCACTTGTATCACCATCTCTTCGCCGAACTAGTGCACCTATACAATTTGCCATTGTATTGGGTGTGTTCGGGACACAAGAGACTCTTTGTTATTTGGTTGCAGGGTTGTTTGAGAGAGACCATCTTCAACCTACGCTTCCCACGGATTGATAAACCTTAGGTCATCCACTTGAGGGAAATTTGCTACTATCCTACAAACCTCTGCACTTGGAGGCCCAACAACGTCTACAAGAAGAAGGTTGTGTAGTAGACATCACATTCGTCATGTTGCCAAGGAGGTGGTCGATGTCGGGGAAGAAATTGTCGTTGGAGAACTCGTCGTCAGGAATGTCGATGTTTGATAGCAAAGAAGAGAAATGGATGCACTAGCCCACTAGGGAGACGTAGAGAAAATCATCCGAGTCTGTTCAGATTCGTCTCCCACTAGTAGGTCAAACGTTTCAACTTCTTCTTGCATCACAAAAATGAAGCGACGCATACACGTGGCATAGGTACTTTTTGTTGTTGTTTTTTTAGCAAAAGAGGGTTTCCCCTCCGATTTCCATTAGAGAAACCAGCAGAAGTCCAGTACAAGAGGCCGATAACAAACTAACATAGCCAACACATCTAGAGAAATATCCAACCGCCACTAGCAGCTACCTCGCGCTAGATAGTGCATGCGCACGCAAGCAACCTATTGCAAATCTACCAAAAGGAAACCAAGCTCTTAGAGAGCAGATGACAAGAGCTGGAACAGTTTTCTTCTTTCCTGAGGAGCATGCATCATCACATCTGTAGCCTTAGCATGCCAAAATGCCACCCTGCGAAGCCCTGTATATCTCACTTGCCGCATGTTCGATGAGTCTTGCTCCCAGCATCAACGTTTTTTCCTCTGGGTCCTTTTTCTGCAAAACAGTCCAGTCAGTGATCCAATTACACGTTTTTTAATGATCCCAATTGGATCATTTATGTGTTTCCTGCCAAAGATAATATCATTTCTACAATTCCGGATCGCCCAGAGCAGGGCCAAAGTGCCAGTCAATACCAGCTTTTTGTCATTTTTATTAAATTTCTTAAGCCAACTTCCAAATAATCATTCAAATCCCTTGAGATCTATTTTAAATCAAAAGCACACCCAACCAGACTCCAAATGAGCCTAGCAACAGAATAGGAAAAGAAGAGGTGATCAATGTTCTCCTCTTTTCCACATAACACACACTGCGTGTCCCCCTTCCAACCCCTCTTTAGCAGATTATCTCTAGTTAGAATACTTCTTTTATTCAATAGCCACAGGAAAAACTTAATCTTCGCAGGTACTTTCACTTTCCACAGGAATTTTTGTGGGAAGCCCAAATATGTTTTAATGAGATGTAGCTAAAGAGATTTTACAAAAAACTTCCTATTTGCAGATAGCATCCACATAGGTTTATCCCTTCCTCCATGCATCAAAATTTCCTCACATCTATTTTTTAGATTATCCCAAAGTTTTTCAGAATCCCCAAAAAGGGTTCTTCTGAAAGAGATCGCCCCATCCTTTGTCTACTACCTCCTTGACAGAAATGTTTCTATCATTACTAATGGAATAAAGAGAAGGGTAGGCCTCCTTCAAGGGTTTATCATCGACCCACCAATCTTCCCACAATCTGGTATTTCTACCATCACCAAGCTTTTTTTATATGAGGATAAACAATTTTCCTGATTTTAAGAAGGCTAGAACAGAATTGTGAGTCTCCATTTTTATGTTTAATCCCAGATAGACATTTATCTTCAATACATTTGGATCTAATTATATCTTGCCAAAGTCCATCTTCATCTTCCAGTTTCCATATCCACTTGGCAAGTAAAGCAATATTGAAGATTTTAAGGTTGGTAACTCCCAAACCCCCTTGCTGTTTTGGGAGACAACATGTTTTCCATTTGACTAAGTGATATTTCTTTTTATCTTCTTCAGCTTGCCACACCAACTAGCTCTATAGAAATCAACTTTTTTCCTAACTCCAACAGGGAGTAGGTAGACTGACATCATATATATGGGTATGTTGGTAAGGCAAGATTGCACCAGTGTAACTCTACCAGCTATATTGAGCAATCTGCCCTGCCAGAAAGCACACCTTTTTTCAATTTTTTCGGTCACATTTTTCCACATGCTATTCCTAATTCTTTTATTATAGATAGGTAGGCCAAGGTATTTCAGAGGCAATTCACCAAGGGCATAGGTGAAAATCTCTTGATAAAGATCACCTTTGTTTTTTGCCTCCCCAAAGAGATATATGTCACTTTTGTGGAATATTATTGTCAGTCCAGACATTTGCTCAAAAGAAGTTAATATAAATTTGAGATTTCTAGCTGATTCCTCATCATCCTGTAATAGGAATATAGTGTCATCAGCATATTGTAACATATTCACCCCATTGTCATGAACATCGGTGAGGACCCCTTTTATATACCCTTCAATCCTAGCCTTATCCATAATCATGGCTAGGGCATCTACTGCTAGATCAAATAGTAGAGGAGAAAGCACTACAAAAAAAAGACACATCCGTGACATTTTGGGCCGAATGAAAAAAATTTCTGTCATACTTATGACACTTCTATGACAATAATTGTGACAAAACCCGGTATCATCATAGATGTGGTAGGGTCCTACTTCTATGACAAAAATCATGACAAAAAATGGGCTTTTCATCCTGGGCGGGCCGGAGGCACAGCTGCATGACATTCTTTGGGCCGTCCATGACGGAGAAAACCGTGGTAGAAGCGAGGGCGAGGAAAATATTGGGGAGTTCCCGGTTACGGTGGCTGGTCGGGAGCCAAGCGATGCGCGTTTCTCTCGTACGTACGCACGTGTGTGCGAGGCGTTGCGCTCTAACTGAACCCGAGCGAGGCATTGGGCTCTAACTAAAGCCGAGCGATTGCACTGCAGGCTACGCGTTACTGAACCCGAGCGATCGATCGATCCCTTGCTGTTAACTGAAGCGGAGTGATTCCTTCCCTATTGCTGCTAACTGAAGCCGATCAAACACTGCTGCCTCCTTCCCTTGATGAACAGTGAGCGTTGTTGGGGGGTTTGGATGAACAGTTCCCGGTGGGGGTTGGATGAACAGGAACCCGTGGTAGTAGAGGTCGTTGCCGCCGGATGAACAGTACCCCGATCGATTGAGCCGGTGGATGAATAGGACCCCGTGGAGGGCTGGATGAACAGGATCCCGTGGAGGGCTGGTTGAACAGTAGCCGGTGGAGGGCTGGTTGAACAGTAGCCGGTGGAGGGCTGGATGAACAGTAGCCCGTGGAGGGGTGGTTGAACAGGACCCCCGTGGAGAGGGCTGGTTGAACAGTAGCCGGTGGAGGAGCGCGCGGTGGAGGCTGGATGAACAGGAGCTCGTGGATGAACAGCGCAGGTGGAGGCTAGAGGAGGTCGACGGTGGATGAACAGTAGCCCGTGGAGGCTGGAGGAGGTCGACGGTGGAGATGAACAGTATCCCGTCGAGTCCCGTTTTGTGGTACGCCACACCCCTCCCGATGAGCAGGACCTCGTTTTGACCGTAACGCTCCAACACAAGTCTGTTTCCTCCGTTTTGCGGTACACCACACCCCTCCCGATCAACAGGACCCCGTTTCGACCGTAGGAGGTCAGTTTCCTCCGTTTTGCGGTACGCCAGACCCCTTCCGATGAACAGGATCCCGTTTCCACCGTGGCCAGTCGAACACAAGGCCGTTTCCTCCGTTCTGCGGTACGCAAGGCCTCGTTTCCATTGCATGTTCCATCCAAGCCGGTTGGCTCCCGATGGACAGCACGCGTTCCGTTGCCTCTCGATGAACACGACGCATTCCATTGCCTCCCCATGAACACGACGACGGCGCATTTTCTCCGTTCCGACCCAGCCATGTACACGAGCCCTGGCCGTACGTATGCGCGAGTAGGCATTCGAGACCCCGCCCGTATGTACGTATGTGGCCGTATTTTCTTTCTTGCACCCTGGCTGCTGTACGTACGTGTACATGCTACGTGCGCGCCTCTACTACCACACGTGCCCTTCCTTACACGGCCATGGTTCATTGCTGCAGCCTGCAGACAGACCGATGGACCAGTATGTACATACAAGTTCGCGACCAGAATGATAACGCTACGTACGCTTCGACCGGGTGGGTCCCGACTGTCAGGCACTTCCTTGCGTGCGAAGATGTAGCTGGTGGGTCCCAGCAGTCAGGGGGGAAACGTTTTTTCCCGAAATATGGTGGCCCATCCGGTGGGTCCCTGCTGTAAGGTGGAGGAATAATTATTTTGCGCGTAATAAGGAGGAACTTCCTTGCTGCGGCCGTGGACCCAACTGTCAGCCTCTCCACGTACAGTACTCTTCCGATGGAAGTCATTCCTTGACCACGTTGACCACGCCGCACCGAGAGCACCTCGGCGGTGGACGACGACGAGGCCTAGGAAGGGGACGACGCGGAGCCAGGGAAGACGCGGCAGTGGAATCCCACGCGGAGAGGAGTACGAGGGTTCACTGGTTTAGCTGCGGTGTGAGGCTGCCGTCGCCGCAGAATAACAGGGGGTGTGGGTGAGTAGAGGCAGATGGCCTGGCTAGCGGTGGGAGTAGTAGGGGGCAGTGAGGCCTCCGCGGCAGCATAGCCGGCCACGGGAGGCAGGAGCAGGCGGCATGACCGGCGCTGCTTTGGGCGGCTAGAGCAAGAAGACCAGAGGTTGAAGAAGCACGACGGCCGTTGGATGGACATCGTACGGTAACCGCAGCTAGAATCGTTTATATTGACTAAGTTGACAAATCTTGGTACGCGTCAACTTAGTAGGCCCACAGGTCAGCTTCCGAAACAGTGCGCCCCAGATGTCAGGGGGGAATCATTTTTCGGGCGGGTGAAGCTAGAATATCCGAGATTGAAGAAGAAGCACGACATCCATTGGATGGACATCCAATGACCACTTCTGCTAGAACCGTGTGTTGACTATAAGTTGACAAAGCCTTGCATACGCGTCAACTATTTTTTTTTGAGGGGACCCGTCAACTTAGTAGGCCCACAAGTGTGTGGCAGAGAACTTATAGCCCATTTGAGATTTGTAAGAATGTACAACCCATTTTTGAATTCTAATGGAATTTACTATAGCCCATTTACAGTTTTTTAAAAGTACAACCCATTTTCTAGCTAGGACAACGATTAATAATTTCAACCAACCGTTCAAAACAGAATTCAATAAAATTTCCCACATTTTGATGGGATCCGAAATATTTTTATCCCGAAATTTCTAGTCAGATTAAATACAATTTCAATATAAATTTGTATTACGTAAAAATCCAACAAAACATTGCGCGCGCAACAATTAATGAAATTAAAATTTTCAAAATCCAGAAATAATATTTTATAAAGAAATTAAGTGTTTGGTGCATTTTTTGTAGTTACTGCCCAGTTTTTATAATTACATCCCATTTATTATTTCTTAAAGCCCATTTTCTTGTTAAGCCTAATGCATCCCTCGTAGGAAAGATTTGCAGCCCAGCGGGGCGGAGAATAACAAGTTGACCTTGCCTAGGTATTCCTTAAAAAAAGTATAGCTGGGCTAGCCATTTTCAACTTGAAAAAAATTAATATCTAGGCTAGATATCTGGCCTGGGCTAGACGGGCCACAGCTCGCCCAGTTAATACCCTGCTCTCCTCTGAACAACAATGAAAACATCGCTCAAGAAAAACTCTGCAGTGCTCACACCTCAAAAAGACAAATACTGCTCGAGCTGCTTGGTCCCAGCTGTCGGCCGCTCCTTGTGCAATTCTCTTATTTATTTACTACATAGGTTGACAATGGTGTGGGACCGTGATGTCAGGAAACCAGGAGGAAGCAAAAAATATTATAGTTGTATATAATAAGGAGGCACTTGCGTACGTGCGGCTATGGCCCTGGTGGGTCCCCACTGTCATCCTCTCCAAGTAAAGTCATCTCCTCATTCCTCATGCCATTGACCATGTTGACAACGCAAGACGGCGGCGCCACGGCGAGCGCAGCAACTCGAAGGACGACGGAGAGGGCCTCGCGGGCCCTACGGATGGTCTGATTCAGCGCCCGCTGCTCATTCGGGAAGCCAGGATCATAGGGCCACATGTCCGCGATGGCATTGTCGTTTGCTTGTTCACCGATGCTCGTTGAGGAGACGGAGGTTGCAGCACAGGTCCTCCTGCGCTGGTAGCTCTTTCGTCATTAGGGCGTCGAAGTGGGCCGCACCTGCTCTATGGTGAACACGGCATGAACCGGCTTGGACAGTGGCGCCGGCTCCTGGTCGGAAGCTACGTCCATCATCTGATTATCGTCGCTCAGCTTGGCGAGCTCGCTGGCGAGCCAGCATGTCCGGCTGCTGGACCGACCCACCGCCGAGCACGAGTCTGACTGCCCTCGCCCACCCAGACCGCCTCCCTCGCCCGCGCTTTCCGCCCGAAACGGTCAGCGCCGCCAGCCCCGCTTCCCGGTGCAAGCGATTGCTCCGCCTTCAAACGACACAAGTGTCGTCTGTCCGTCCATCTGCTGCCCACATTAATGATACACGGTTGCCGAGGCGGCTACTCCGGCGCCACACGTCCGTCCCTCCGCCGCCCACCATTGCTATATAAACTACTGCGCCGGCCATAGCCGCAGTTATCTGCCTCCGTTCCCTTTCTCCTGTCCACACCACTACTCCCACCATGGCTTCCTTGTGCTCCAGTGCTCTTCGGGACGGGCGGACGACGGACCACAAGGAGATGGAAGCCATTGCTGCCGACTAGCTGGCCGGCAGGCAGCCGGAGGACGACGACGTCCCAATGGAGAACATGGTAGTCGATGATCCGGCGCCAACCCCCTCCTCCGCGCCATGCTCGCCGGTGCATTGCACCATGACCATCGGCGAGGCCCGTGCCCAATACATGGACACGTTGAGGCAGAAGCGTGAGGAGCAGTTCCGGGAGGCGCAGGCCGACGCCGCCTACAACCACCATCTCTTCCAGGAGCACCTGCAGGCAGAGGAGTAGATCGCCGCGGAGCGGGCGGAGCAGGAGGCGCTGCTCGACTCGTACTGCTCCGCCCGCGAGGGCCGCCTCGAGCGCTGGCGGTACCGCATGCGGGTGGCGGAGTCTACGGCCACCTATAAAGAGGGCGATGAAGCGGGCGAGGCGCTGTTTGGCGAGACCGAGGATGAGGCAGAGGACAATGCTGGCTCCGACGAGTCCCTGCTCCACTGGCGTCGCCGAGGCCCTGCTCCGCCGAGGCACCACGGCGCCAACAACAAGGCAGAGGACACCGCCGGCTCCGACGAGTCCCCGCTCGGCTAGCGTCGACGAGCCCCTGCTCCGCCGAGGCCCTGCGGCACTAACAACGAGGCAGAGGACACCGCCGGCACCGAGGCGGAGGCCCTACTCCGCCGAGGCCCCGCCCCGCCAACAACGAGGCAGAGGACATCGCCAGCTCAGCCGAGGCCCCACCCTGCCGGCAACGAGGGGGAGGATTCCCCCGCTCTGCTGAGGCGCCGCCCCGCCGACAACGAGATAGAAGACATCGCCGGCTCCGTTGAGGCCCCGCCCCGCTGCCAACAAGGCCGCGCCACACAAAAAACGAGGAAGAGTAGAACACGGTAGGTCGCCGATGCCTAGGTCCAAGTAAGGCCACCGCTGCTACCCTCCGGTTGAAGCCAAGCTAGGCGGGTTGACCATTGACGGCCGATTAGCTTCTTGGCGGCGACGTGGAGTCGGAGAGCTATGTTGGAGAAGGACGCTGCTTCAGTTACTTAACTGCAGGTGCAGTTGGGTCACTGGCATGTGGGCCCAAGAGGCATCTGGCCCACATGTAAGTGACGCAACTGCACCTGCTGTTATGTCACTGAAGCTCAGTCCGCTGGAGAAGAAGCTTTTGTTCGGCTCAACCGGACACGGGTGCTACGGTTAATTAATTATACCTCCAGCGCACCCCTTTTTAGTTGAAGAATGTATGAAATGTAATGAAATTCGGCAGTGTATGAATGAATTTAGTTTGATTTGTTTGAATTCTTGTATCACTGGCATTGGATGAACATGCAAAACAATACGTACTAGCATTATTCCCAGGGTGATCACCTCGTTTGCAGCAATTTCACATGTACTCCCTCCGGTCCTTTTTAGTCTGCTTATAAGTTTTGTCTGAAGTCAAAGTATCTCTACTTTGACCAATTAGAAAAAAGTATCAACATTCACAATGTAAAATCAACTGACTTGAAAGAAATCTAATATGCGAAGTAAAAAGGAATAGAGGGAGTACAAAATTTAGTGTTCCTGTACATTGCAATCAACACACAGGCTTGGCAATTCATAGAGAACATTCAAAACAATCGATGATTATGCATCTCAGCGATTCACATGTCAGAGCCAATATTTACTTCACAACTAAAGAATAAATAAAAATCGATCAATGCTGCAAGCAGCAAAGGGCGTCCCGTTCAAAAATATCAAACACATGTCTTCTTGCTAACATCAATGAGCAAAATTTGACAAGGTTGTCCCATTCCAAAATGTCAAATGCGTGTTGTTTTGCGTAAATCAATGAGCAAACTTTGACAAGGTTTTCCCATTCCAAAGTATCAAATGCCTACGATTGTGGAATGGGCAGGGTTTGCCATCAATTCGGACATTGACATGGCACCTCGTGCTAAATAAACCACCTGTTCTTTTTGTGCAGTTCCACCAAAATCAACCAAATTCGTGCGTAGCTTGTATGATTTCACCTTTATATGTTGCAACGCCTTGAACATATCGGCACCTCCTTTCTTTCGGTGGAAATGAATTATTCAAGAACATTCGATGTATTCGTGAACATTTTGTGCAGTTCCCATTGAAATCAAGCTGAGCACCCCTGTTTGCATAAATACAAAAAAGTGATTAGTATAAAGCAAACTGTACTATGAAGTGACAGTTTAAAAAGTCAACCTACATGATCCATGCAGAGCACACATTTTAAAAAATGGAACTCACCGGAAGGAATCGTAAAACAACATTGTACTGGCCATCACAGCAACAAAGATGGAGATCCATGAGTCCTTCTGAGCTGAAGTTAATTTGTTCTTGTGGGCAATAATGTAACCATCCTTCAACTGCTCCCTTCTTAAGAAGAGAGGCTTGGCTTCTTTATCCTGGCATAATCGGAACTAGGAACTTCACGTACTCCATATTCTTCTTCAGAGGAGCATGATCCTGTTGTGCAAAGACAAGAGGACAACTAAATGCTAGCATCCCTGTTTGCTCGAAAAAAAAGGAAAGGAAATATTTAAAACAACATAGATAAAGCACTTCTCAAGGACAATACCACTTTCTCATGACAGTATCTAAACAGTAGCACAACACCAATAGAGATGACAAAGCTCAATCATATGGATGAAATCCGTGGGCGAGTACCAACCTTTGACAGGAGGCTTATTGTGTAGAGCATACAGATCAAGCACTTCTACGGAACCATCTGTTGTTATCTACTATAGTTGCGATGCTTACTATATACTCCTTGATTAGTTTAATGTTTCCAACAACTTCTGAAAGTGCGTTATATCGACTAGAGGGGGGTGAATAGGCGATTTTTATGAATTCTTCAATGAGGAATTTGCCAGTGAGGAAATTCCTTAGCGAAGAACTACTTGCAGCGGAATAAGTACTCAAAATTATGCACAGCAGAACACAAGCATGGTCATCATGATGAAATGAAGACAAGCACAGAGTACAGAAAGCGTAAACACAGGATAACACAGGATGAAGACAAACCGACTAAAGAAATTGAACTGAGGAAATTGAGAAAGTCTTCAGTCAAAGGCTTCAAACACAGATATGAACAAGTGCACAACACAGTTATGAGGAAATGAAAGAGTAGAGGAAATAGAACGAGTTGGCTTGGTGAAGACAATGATTTGGTAGACCAGTTCCAACTGCTGTCTCAGTTGTACATCTGGTTGGAGCGGCTAGGTATTTAAACCTGAGGACACACAGTCCTCACCGTATTCTCCTTGAACTAAGGTCACACAGACCTCGTCCAATCACTCGTGGTAAGTCTTCAGATGACTTCCGAACCTTCACAAACTCGGTCACTCGGCGATCCACAATTCCTCTTGGATGCTCTAGACCATGATGCCTAACCGTCTGGAAGAAGCACAGTCTTCAAAGGTAACAAACGTCGGATCCACGCAGGATCAATCTCTTCAGTGATGCTCAATCACTTTGGGTTTGTAGGTGTTTGGGTTTGGGTTTTCCTCACTTGATGATTTTCGCTCAAAGTCCTCGGAGGATGGGATGCTCTCAAATGACAAGTGTTAGTTTCTCTCGGAGCAGCCAACCAGCTAGTGGTTGTAGGGGGCGGCTATTTATAGCCTAGGGAGCAGCCCGACATGATAAGACATAAATGCCCTTCAATGATATGACCATTAGGTGGGTAGATATTTTGGGACAGCTGGCGCATAGCACAGCAACGGTCAGAAATTTGAGTATCAAATTCCTCAGGACTATCATGTTCCTCACTGTGTAGGCAATCTGTATTGGCGAATTCTTAACTCCTGAGTCGGAACAAATTCTTCAGAGACTAGAAGAACTTCGTCTCTGTCACTGAAGAATATGACTGAACTGTATGAGATTTCCAATGGCTTCACTCGAAGGGATTGGTAGGTGTAGGATTTTGAGTTGAGCATCACATGGAAATTTTTCCTTAGTATTTCCTCGACCCCCTTTAACAGTACGGTGTTTCCTATGACTCAAGAAAGAGAAAATGAAACTACGAAAAAAAAGTCTTCACGCTTCATGTTCCTCGAATGAATGCCAAGTCTTCACGGCCACACCAATTTCTTCACTTTCAAAGTCTTCAGAAAGTCTTCAGGTGAAGAACTTCATTTTTAGGGGTCGACTTTCTCTGTAAATATCAAACTCCTCATAGACTTATAGACCTGTGTACACTCATAAACGCATCATTCCCTTAACCTATAAGTCTTCAATACACCAAAATCACTAAGGGGCACTAGATGCACTCACAATCTCCCCCTTTTTGGTGATTGATGACAATATAGGTTAAGTTTTCAACGGGGATAAACATATGAAGTCTAAATACTTATATTGAGGAATTTGATTGCAAGATATAGAAGAACTCCCCCTGAAGATGTGCATAGTGAGGAATTTGCTTTTGAAGCAATGCACACTTGAAGAGTAAAATCATGGAGATCTCCCCCTATATCTTGTAATTCATACACGCATTTGACATAATATATGAGGAATTTGAAATGCATGATGAAATATGGCGACTGATGTAATTCAGCATGCGTGCAATAACATTAACGAGGAATAAGCATGCAGGAAAACTACATCAAAAGTATCGGGCCACCATAGAGTTTTAAGTTTACAACTCGATCCAACAAAGTCATCAGAAGAATGAGAGTTGTAACTTAGAAAAAAAGACGCCCATAAAAGATAGACCCGCTTGAAGACTAACTCAAATTTCTCCCCCTTTGTCATCGAATGACCAAAAGGTTCGAAAATGAGGACTAACGCCCCTGAAGAATATCAAGTTGATGAAGGAGCGCCAGCGTTGTTGGGGTCGTTTGTTGATGTAGGGCCTGCCACAGTGTCGTCCAAGTCTTCATGCTCGTCGGTGTCACGTGATGAAGAATAGGAGCTGGCCACCAAGGACGGAACCTTGACTTTCTTGTATTTCTTCGGTGGAGGTGCAGACCAGTCAAAGTCCTCCTTGAGACCCATTTTCTTCAGATCTTCTGCGCTATAAATGTGCGACAGAACAGCCCAGGTGCGGTTGAGGGTTTCATGAAGGTAGTAATGGTTTTTCTTCACTGCATTGTGGGTAGCAGTCATGTTGTGAAGAATTGAACCAAACTGACGCTTGACCCATTTGTGATTGCGATCAACCTTCTGGTGAGGACTGAGGAGAAGCTCACGGTCAGTCATCACCCTGGGAGTTGTGCCTTGAGGATTTGGCTTGGTTGCGTTGGCGGCAGAGTCATCATTGGTGGAGTAGGATGCAGCCTTGCGAAATTGACCATCCAATGGACGAATGCCTTCATCAATAACAGCAGTAGCCTTGCCCTTTTCATCAGCTGAGGAAAATGTCCGTTTGAGGACTTCAATAGGGGCAAGTAGCTGCAATGGTTCAGTGTATCAGCTTTGTAGTTGAGTGAAGACCTTGTTCTGATGAATCTCATAATCCACGGAGCATAAGGCTTCAACTCAAACGGTGACATTGCGACATTGGCCAGAGTCCTCATGAAGAAATCATGGAAGTTGACGGGAACGCCATGAATGATATTGAAAAGCAGATTCTTCATGATGCCAACGACTTCTTCTTCATTCGAGTCGTGGCCCTTGATAGGACTCATTGTCTTCGTCAGAATGCGATAGACAGTTCGAGGCACATATAACAATTCCTTCACAAGGAATTTGGTTCTTGGGGCCTGACCTGGCTTCAATGGCTTCATCAGCACTTGCATATAGTGATCTGTAAGCTCGGGTTCACTGTAGATGCAACAAGCAGCTTCAAGGGGAGGACTGAGAGGTAAAGCACGAAGCAATTTAGTAGCTGGTGCCTTGTAGTGAGTATTTTCAGACATCCAGTCCAGCACCCATGAATTCACATCTTCTGAGTCTCCGGTGATGTGCAGAGTTGCATAAAATTGAAGAATGAGCTCTTCATTCCAATCACATATATCAGTGCAGAAATTTAACAGTCCAGCGTCGTAAAGAACACTGAGGACTGGCACGAAGCACGGCAGAGATTCCATATCCACGTGAGGAATGTGCTCATGATCGAAGACTTTGTCTTTGTTGAACAGCACTGAGGAATAAAAATTTGCCTGGCTGGCAGTCCAGAAACGCCTCTTACTAATGCGAGCAGAGTCATAGGGGTTGTAATCAGTGAAGAATACGTGCTCGCCGAAGAAATCATTAGCCTTGAATTTTTGCTTCCTTGAGAATGGATCCTTTGGCTTGACAGAGGAGTGTCAGTCAGTTGCATTACAACCTCAGGAATCGCAATCTCAGGTTCTTCAGGCTGAGGAATTTCTGGTTCCTCTTCAGTGGCAGCCTGGGTCTTCAATTCTTCATTTTCATTTTCATTTTCTTCATGAGCTACATCAGATCCCATTTGAACTGTAGTTGCTAGGGACTAAGGAATTTGTTGCAATGGTGTGAAGAGTGGAGAGTTGGGGTGCTGACTTTCCCAAAAGTCATCATTCATCACTGGTGTGGAACAACTAATGTCCACATCTTCATCTTCCATTTCTTCAACGCCAGCCTCTTCAGTAGTAAACTGAGGCATAGGCGAGGAAATTGTGGGGGTTGAAGGGATTTTATCCACTTCAATTTCTTCATCCATCTGCTCTGACGAAGCAGCAGAAGGATTTTCTTCATCAGATCCTCTAGGGATCACATATTCTTCATCAAAAGGGACGATTTCCTTTGATGGCATGGAGGAAACAGGAACAACATCAATTGGATTAGCAAATGAGCTTGTCATTTCTTCATCTTCTTCGGTGCTGAAGAATCTGAAGGAGCTGATGCTTTCCTTTTCTTCACTGCTGCACGCTCTGCAGCCTTGGTCTTCTTCACATCTGATGCAGATGGAAGGATTGGAGTTGGAGTAGGCGCAGGAGGAGCAGAGGAATGTGATTGATTTTCTTCAGGCACAACTGATGCAGTTGCCTTGACCTTTTCATTTTTTTCAGGCGCACCACTAGTGGATGCCCTGGCAATTTCATCAGCGGCTGGAATGCAGTCATCATCCCTGGAACTTATATTTTCTTCAGCAGCCTGAATGTCATTAGCGGTGCTGGCATGTTCTTCAGTTGGCTGAGCAGATGCTTCAGTCTGAGGAATTTCTTGTTGCGATGGGGCTGCAACATTGGAGGTGAACTTCTCAGTCAGTTTAACAAACCTGACCTTGGCTCCTTTCCAATCTGCATAGTAAGCATTGAAATCATCGCTGAGGACTTTGATTTCAGACTGGATCTTCACAAGTTCATCAGTTGTCATAGAGACAACATTGCTCTTCAGGAATTTCTCCTTCCTGTACTGCGCTTTCTTGATCTGCCTGGCCTTCTCAAATTTCCATTTCTCTTCTTGGATGAAGGCAGTCAGCATATGACTTTGGCCAGGAGTCAGCTTGAAGTCAGGCATAGGAGTGTTTGGGTCCTTGTGCCAGAGATCAATGTAATCGAGGATTAACTTTGGATCCAAAAGCAGAGGCACATTTGTGCCCTTGGCTCTAGCGGCCCTGACTTGCCTATCTCTGATGATTTCAGCAAGTTCTTCATCATCAGCTTCGTCTTCTTCAGACGGCACTTGGAAGGCGACCTGCTTCTTGTGAGGACTTGGGCGAGAGCCTCGTCCAGCATTGGTCTTTGTCTTCAGCAGAGAGGGTCCTGTTGAAGAATTTGGTGCAGCTGAGGAACTAGCTGAAGCTCCTGAGGCAATAGAGATGCATGTAGTCCTTTGGCACGTGGCAAGATGCACAGGTGCTGAGGATTTGGTCGGAGCAGCTGAGGACTTTGGAGGAGCAGGAGCAGCGTGAGGAATTGGCCGTGAGGGCATTGCTGAGGAACTTGGTCTTGAGGGCATTGAAGGTGAAGCACTTGGCTTACGCGCAGGCTTCTTTGCCATGGATTTCTTCGGCTTGACAGAGACCTCAGCGGAAGCAGCAGCAGCAGAGTCTTCATTGAATTTCCTCACTGCTTCTCTAGCTTTTTTAGCTAGCTTGGCCTGGCGCTTGGCCCATTCATCAGGATAATCTTCACCATGCTTGAGGCTGGTGAGATCAGCTTCTTGGCCAGGTGCCAACGGAGGTCTTGAGCATGGAGGATTGAGTGCGAATTTCTTCATGTACTTGGGAGTCACATACCTGTACTCCCTCCACTCTCTTGCCCATCTCCTCTCTATCTTCTGAATGCGCACCTTGCGCTGATTTTTATCTTCCTCAGGGGGTGTGTAGTACCCAGCATAGATGTCCTCAGGGATTTCAAATGCAGTGTTGATCTCAGGCCTCTTTCCTCCTTTCCGTGGCTTCTTTCCATCAACCATTTTCTTCAGATGAGGAATTTGAACAATTGAATTCTCTGAAGAAGTATGCAACCTTTCTTCGAGGAACACTGCAAATGAGTTAAGTTGATGAGAACCTAGTAATTCAGCAGCGGACATGAGTACCTGTGAACAGAGTATAGTTGCGAGGAATTTGAAGAGGTCATATCCATTCTCAGAAGATTTTTCAAAAAGAACAAGTTTGAGGAATTTGACCAGATGAGTCTTGAAGAATTTCACTAAGCGTTCTTTGTCTTAGGTTCCAGAGTTGTATAAATCAAAGATCCACACAATTGAGGAATCTTGAAAAAAAATATTACTTAGAGAAATGAATCAAGAACAGATGACATGTGAGGTGTTTAGTGTGTGAAGAATTTGAAGAATAAACACCTTTGAATATTTTGTAGAAATCATTTGAATCAAGGAGGGCAGTAAAAGTAACTTCTAATTACCCTGAACGAAGAACACGACGAACTGGGATGTAGAGATGAGAAGTTCGTCTGTGCAGATCTTCCACGCCCTAACTCGGCGGAGGAAGACGGCTACGGCAGCGGCGGAGTGAAGATTTCTGCGGCCGGCGCGAGTACGATGGTGATGAGGTCGAGGCAGTGAAGCTCTTCCTCACCGGCGACGATGAAGTAGCGGCGGCGCTAGGGTTTGAGAAGCTCGAGCTGGAGAGAGGTCGAGCGGAGTAAAGGAAGTGAGGAAGGGGAGAGGGGGTATTTATAGCCACGGTGAAAAACTGTTCGCCTGAAGAAATTGGACGAACGTGCCCCTGACCCTTCTCATTTGCTTGACATGTGTCACCCATGTACTGAGAAGTGGAGATCGTGTTAGATCGTGGGTGAATAGATAAGTATTTCGTGGGATGCGGAACGGTTGAGCGGCAAAGCCGAAAATTTGGATAAGATAAGTTAAAAGTTCCGTTCGCAAATTCTTCAGCTGACAAGGACACAGTGAAGATTTTGAATGAGTTTCAAATAGAACGCACATGAAGAATTTGTGAATAGATTGGGTTGAGTATAGCATAGAGGGGGAAGGGTCCGATCACATTCACTTAGCAGAAAAAGCAACTTGAAGAATTAGCCATAAGTGAATGCTGTAGAGGACATAAACTCATATATATATATATATATATATATATAGCCAATGAAGAAAAATGACGGAGAAGGTGAAGACAATGCAAAGTTGAAGAACATGAACAACTGAGGAATTTCAAAAACTGAGGAAAAACTCAAATTGAAGATTTTCAACTTTTGTGGTGGCGTGACCCACCGTATAAGAATGATGATTTCAGACACCACGTACAATTGTCGTAGGGCTCTGAGAATCAAATTCTTCATTAATTTCTTCACACTTAGAGTGTTATTCTTCATTGATTGAAGAAAAACGTTTCTTCATGTGTTGCACATCTAAGTCATCAATTTTGCACAAGTGTTAGGACGAGTGTCCTTTTCAAAGAACATTCGAAGATTCTAGGATATTTAGCTCACACCGCAACTTGCTAAATCTCCTATCATCCAAGGGCTTTGTGAAGATATCGGCTAGCTGTTCTTCAGTCTTCACATGCTCAATAGAAATGTCGCCCTTCAACACATGATCGCGAAGAAAATGATGACGAATCTGAATGTGCTTTGTCTTCGAGTGCTGAACTGGGTTGTGAGCAATCTTGATGGAACTCTCATTGTCACAGAAGAGAGGCACATTCTTCACGTTGACGCCATAGTCCTTGAGAGTTTGCTTCATCCACAGCAATTGAGCACAGCAAGAACCAGCAGCAATGTACTCAGCTTCAGCAGTAGACAGTGATACGCAGTTCTGTTTCTTCGAGGACCAACAGACCAAAGATCGTCCGAGGAAATGACATGTACCAGATGTTGACTTGTGGTCCACACGATCACCAGCATAGTCAGAGTCAGAATATCCAATGAGATCAAAAGCCGAGCCCTTGGGGTACCATAATCCAAGTGTTGGTGTGTGAGCTAGATATCGAAGAATATGATTCACAGCCTTATGGTGTGATTCCTTCAGTGTAGCTTGAAATCGGGCACACATGCCAACACTAAGCATAATATCTGGCCTAGATGCACATAAATACAATAAAGAACCAATCATGGAGCGTTATACCTTTTGATCGAAGTCAATACCATTTTCATCAGTGCACAGATGGCCATTTGTGGGCATCGGAATTTTGACGCCTTTGCAATCTTGCATGCCGAATTTACTCAGTACATCCTTGAGGTATTTCTCCTGAGATATGAATATGCCATTGCGCTGTTGATGAATTTGAAGACCTAAGAAGAATTTCAACTCTCCCATCATAGACATTTGATATTCTTCACTCATCATATAGGCAAATTCATCACTATAACGTTGGTTAGTCCAGCCAAAGATAATATCATCAACATATATTTGGCACACAAACAATTCACCATCAGTAGATTTAGTGAAAAGAGTAGGGTCGAGTGAACCGGGTTTGAAGCCTTTCTTCATGAGGAATTCCTTCAAAGTATCATACCATGCCCAAGGGGCCTGCTTGAGGCCATAGAGGGCCTTATTGAGTCTGAAGACTTTGTCAGGATGCTTTGGATCTTCAAAACCTGGGGGTTGAGCAACATATACTTCTTCCTCAAGCTTACCATTGAGGAATGCACTTTTCACATCCATTTGATATAAAGTGATATCATGCTGGTTAGCATAAGCAAGTAATATGCGAATAGCTTCAAGTCTAGCAACAGGTGCAAAAGTTTCATCGAAATCAATTCCTTCAACCTGTGTGTAGCCTTGAGCTACAAGCCGTGCCTTATTCCTCACCACAATGCCATTTTCATCTTGCTTGTTGCGGTAGACCCACTTTGTGCCAATGATATTGTGCTTGCGAGGATCTGGACGTTTAACCAGTTCCCAGACGTTGTTGAGTTCGAATTGATGTAATTCTTCTTGCATGGCCTGAATCCACTCAGGCTCCAGAAATGCTTCATCTACCTTAGTGGGCTCTGTGATAGAGACAAAAGCATAGTGCGCACAAAAGTTAGATAAATGTGAAGCTTTAGAGCGTGTGAGAGGACCTGGTGCTTCAATGTCATCGATGATCTTTTCAACTTGCACTTCTTTTGCAACGCGAGGATGAGTTGGTTGTCGTCGAGGAATTTGATCAGCATTTTCTTCAGCACCATTTTCTTCAGCATTTTCTTCAGGTGCATTAGCTCGACGTTCTTCACGTTCTGGAATGAATTCTTCAGCAGATTCTTCGGTAGGAATGACATCCTCAGTAGCCTTGAACTTGATAGTTTCCTTAGGTGCTGGTTCATCTATCACAGAGGGTAGGTGCTCTCTTTGCGAGCCACTAGTTTCATCGAACCGCACATCTACAGTTTCAACTACCTTGTGAAGAACGTTGTTGAAGAATCTGTAGGTGTGTGAGTCCTTTCCGTAACCTAGCATAAAACCTTCATGTGCTTTCGGTGCAAATTTAGCATTGTGATGAGGATCTCTAATCCAACATTTAGCACCGAAGACTTTGAAATAACTCACATTGGGTTTCTTGTCAGTGAGGAGTTCATAGGCAGTCTTCTTGAAGAATTTGTGAAGATATACCCTGTTGATGATGTGGCACGCAGTATAAATTGCCTCAATCCAGAAGTGACGAGGCGTCTTGTACTCATCAAGCATAGTGCGAGCCATCTCAATAAGAGTTTTGTTCTTGCGATCCACGACGCCATTCTGCTGAGGAGTGTAAGGAGCAGATAACTCATGAGTAATACCAAGTTCATCAAGATAGTCATCGAGACCAGAATTCTTGAACTCAGTTCCATTGTCACTTCTAATGTGCTTGATCTTCACACCAAAGTTGGTTGAAGCCCTCGAGGAAAATCGTTTGAAGACTTCCTGCACTTCATGTTTGTAAGTAACAATGTGTACCCATGTGTATCGAGAGTAATCATCAACAATAACAAAGCCATAGAGAGATGCATCATTTGTGACTGCTGAGTAATGATTAGGACCAAAGAGGTCCATGGGAAGCAATTCGAATGGTCGAGTAGTGGTCATGATAGTCTTCGCTGGATGCTTGGCCTTGGTCATCTTTCCAGCTTCACAAGCTCCACACAAGTGATCCTTGAGGAATTTGACATTCTCAATGCCAGTGACATGCTTCTTCATCCCAAGCGTGTGCAAATTCCTCATGCCTGCATGACCAAGTCGTCGATGCCATAGCCAGCGTTCTGAAGCTTTTGCAAGTAGGCACACGGCTGGTTGCGGTCCTATAGAGAAATCAACAATATACAAGTCTCCTCTCCTAAAGCCTTTGAAGACTTTGGAATTGTCAGCTTCCATAACCACAACACAACAATACTTGCCAAAGACAACAACCATATCAAGATCACAAAGCATTGAGACAAACATGAGGTTGTATCCTAAGGACTCGACAAGCATGACTTTGGCCATGTGTTGATCCTTTGTGATCGCAACCTTACCTAGACCCAATACCTGACATTCGCCTTTGTCAGCGAAGATGATATGCTTCAGATGCGATGGTGATAAGGGAGCATCCATCAATAGATTCTTGTCACCAGTCATGTGATTTGTACATCCACTATCAAGGACCCACTCAGTGGCTTTGGGTTGATCATCCTACAGATGAATTAGTGCAGCTTACGAACTTCATATACTTCATCAGTGAAGAATATGACATCATAATTCATCAGACCAATTTCATCAAGCAATGCAACAGTTAAAACAGCATGAGGACGTGAGAAATGAAAGTTCATTTCTTCATGATTAGCCTGCGTCCTTTCAGGCACTTTTCAGGTCTCCAGCAAATTCTTCAGACGTTTAAGTACGTCTGGAGACCTGACCCTGCATAAAAGATTAGTTCTTTTTCTTCACCACCCACATCTGAAGGGGTGGCAAAGAGTTCATCACTCTGCGAGCTCCATACGAGAAAGGTGGCATAGAAGCCAATCCATTTTGTTTCACATAAGAGGAGTTAGGGTAAGCATATGAATAAGTAGAGAAATTCTTCGAGGACTTATGAACATAATGATTATAAGAATAATGCTCATATTCATAGCCCTTAGCTCTTCCCTGCGAAACAGAGTTGTTAGCACGATGATGTTCATATGAGGACTTTGATCCTTTTGAGGAATTCAATCCGTATGAGGACTTGGATCCATATGAAGAATTTGGTCCATATGAAGAATTTGATCTTGGGTTCCTATTCTTCACAGGTGGTGTCATGAGGACATTCACCTGAAGACTTTCAAGGCACCTTTTGGGAACCCAGATTTTCTTCATAGGAGAACCGTTCCTGCAGTTAGTGCCAACATATCTAGCAAATACTTCACCATTCTGATTTTTAAACAGTTTATAGTTGGAGTCAAATGACTCATCAGAAGAATGAGAAGATTCACATGTAAAGCCAGATAAATTAGATGGATCAACTGGAGGTCCCTTTGCAACAACCCATGAGGTTTTGGGGTACTGCTCAGGCTTCCAATATGTACCATCAGCATTGAGTTTCCTCTCAAAGGCAATACCCTCTTTTCTAGGGTTCCTGTTGAGGATCTGCTTTTTAAGCACATCACAAAGAGTCTGATGCCCTTTGAGGCTTTTGTACATGCCTATCATGTACAATTCCTTCAGCCCTGCATCGTCAGTGATACTAGCAATGTCCTCAGATGAGGAATTAGTGATAGCAGAGACAGTTGAAGAATTTGTAGCATTAGAAGCATTTGAACATTCAGGTGAAGAATTAACAAATTCACGTTCAATGCATTTCAAACATGGAAGAACAAATTCTTCCTGAGCAGCGTTGATTTGTTGAGCAAGTAATGAATCGCGCTCCTTCTGAAGATCTTCATAACTCACTCTTAGCTTCTCAAGATCTTGCTTTCTTTGAAGAAATTCATAAGAAAGCTTCTCATGATCAGATAAGAGAGTGTTATGTTGATCTTGAAGGGTGTCATACTTAGTATGAAGTCTCTGAAGACTTTCAGCCAAAGCTTTTGACTGATCCATTTCTTCACCCAACATATCATCGCTCTTATTTAGCTTGTATTGAACTTTTTCCAAAGCTCTTTGTTGTTTAGTGGCAAGGGAAGCAAGTTTGACATAGCTGGGTCCAAATTCATCACCAGATTCATCATCACTTGACTCAAATAGGTAGCATTCAGTTACCTCAGCACTTTTTGCCATGAGGCATGATGAAGAGGATGATGATTCTGGTTCGAATGTCATCGCTTTGAGAGATTCCTTGAATTCCTCATACCAAGGATCATGACGGGTTCGATGACCTTCATAGACCTCAGAGATACGGTCCCAGATAAGCTTCGCATGATTGAGATGCATGATGTTCCTGAACTGATTTTGAGACAGACAAGAGCAGATGACGTCCTTCGCCGTGAGGTTGAGAAGAGTGTACTTGCGAATGTCATCAGCTTCCGCCGTCTTGCATAGATCGGTAAGACCAATCTCAGTGACGGTCCACAGTTTGCTGTTCATCGCCATGAGGCGCTTCTTCATCATGGCCTTCCACTTGGGATACTCGTGACCGTCAAAGATGGGGCATGTCACTTTCTTTATACCTGCAGTCGACATAACTAAAGCTCCAGTCGGTTAAACCAAAATCACACAGAACAAGGGAGTACCTTGCTCTGATACCAATTGAAAGTGCGTTATATCGACTAGAGGGGGGTGAATAGGTGATTTTTATGAATTCTTCAATGAGGAATTTGCCAGTGAGGAAATTCCTTAGCGAAGAACTACTTGCAGCGGAATAAGTACTCAAAATTATGCACAGCAGAACACAAGCATGGTCATCATGATGAAATGAAGACAAGCACAGAGTACAGAAAGCGTAAACACAGGATAACACAGGATGAAGACAAACCGACTAAAGAAATTGAACTGAGGAAATTGAGAAAGTCTTCAGTCAAAGGAAACAACTAGTGGTCAATAACGGTGGATGACACAGAAGCCAACAAAAATAAGCATCTAACTTATCTAAATGGGAAAGAAAGCAAGAAGTAGCATTTCTCAAATGGTGGCATTGATTAATATTAACAGAGAGATTATATTAACAATAAAATTCGTTAAACATGTAATTTGCTTTTAACTGTGGCATTGCATCAATTTTCCAGCGGCATTATTAGAGGATGTTTGTTTACAGGGAAATTTTGGTGTAGGGACTAAAAAAAGTCCGTGTCAGTCCCATCTAAACCAAACAGGAGGGACTTTTAGGGACTAAAGAAAGAAGACCCCGAGGGAGAGTCTTTTTGGGACTTTTTCCAACAGTTGCCCCTGCCCCGCATCGCAGCTTGTCTCTATTAGTTCATTACTAGGGGTAACATGGTCTTTTAGCATGTCATTTAATAACCTCTAGTCCATGTTTAGTCCTTGGAACCAAGCAGGTAGGGACTAGGGAGTTTTAACCAAACAGGGCCTTAGATTAACAATAGCTAAAGAGTTGCACGGGATAGTGGACGCACCAGCACCATGTGCATCTACCGATGTATGAAGGGGTGATGCACAGTATGTTGCAACAAAGAACAAAAACAACGAAGGAGCATATTTGTGTTGGTCCCAGTTTTGTTATCTTTAGACACCTTTCCCTATGTGAGCGCAGCAAATCTAGTCCCGCTCAAACTCTACAGCCTTGTCCCCCAAAACAAAAGATCAGTTCGTTACAGATGTGCGTACTGCGTTTGTCATTGTTTCCCCTTTTCGACCAACGTATGTGCTGGATAGCCAGTCTGTACTAGTACTTTCCCCCCTTCCTTTCCTCTTTGAACCACGTCCTAGATTCATGCTATACAACTTTCCCCACTACTTTCCTGTTTGATCCAACACCTGGATTTGAGTGCAAAAGCGGAAAAAGCCCACATGCAGCTAGAGCAATGCATGTGGAATAAGTAAATTATACCTTAAGGTTCTTGGGGTGTGGTTCGGAGGGCGACCGGAGGCTATTCGGCCCACACTATGTACGGCGGCGAGGAAGAAGGGGTCGGAGGCCCTTCCGCGCCGCCGCTGGGTGAAAGAGAACAGTTGCGCCGGTAGTGGATTCCCTCCCTCGCCGACGGCGATAGCGTTAAGCCTCCTTCCCTTCCCGGCAGACGGATCCTGACGGCTCTTTGACCAGCAGTGAGGGGAGAGAGAGAGGCCAACAAAGTCTTGTTTAGATCTGGAGAGGGTGAGAGAGTGTGAAGAGAGCAAACCCTAGAAAACAAGCGTCGAGGCTGCAGCGTGTATATATATACTGGAGAGAGAGTGTGAAGAGTGCAAACCCTAGAAAACAAGCTCCGAGGCTGCAGCGTATACGTGATGAGGTGATTATACGGTCACTACGAGATCGTATAGCTCCGTATCCATCCATTTTGACCAGTCAAAGAATCCTCCTGGACCGCCCCCGATCACTTTCTCTCTCTGTCATGCGGGGCCTACATGTCATTGGGTGGAAGAAAGAAGTCGAACAAAAACAAAACTATGCTCAAGTGTAGTTATCGAACCAGAGACCTCAAGTTTGATGAGCGAACAGGCTAACCAGCTACACCACCCCCACGTTATGTTTAACGAGAGGAAAATAACCTTTAATACATTCCTGCATTCGTGTGACAAGCATGTCGTGTTTTTTTGCGTGGGATTCATTGGGATTTAGATCATAATCGTGTCATGTGGCTTGGGTGGTAAGGTCTTTTGGGATTTAAAGCAGTGTTGGTAGTACAAAAATAGTGCAGCCTTAGTCACCTTACTTTTCTCCACATAGTACATTGGGTCCCACCAGTCAGAGGGTGAAACAAACAAATTAATAAGAGAAATTAAAAGCGACAGCGGTGTATCTTACCTCACACATCTCGCTAATGCTCGTGAACACTTTCCAATTGATCCCTCTATTCGCTAACGTACTATTTTAAGTGAATCCTTATTATAACATGCACACAATTTTGGGCACTTGTATTCGACCTAAGTCAGTGTGCCACCGTATCTCGTACTACTCCCTCCGTCTAGGTGTAATAAGTCACGTTAGAAGGTGCAGGGGGACCAAGGTGCAAGCAGATTTTTTTTTTGAAACGAGGTGCAATTAGATTGGAGGAGAAGGAGAAACTTGACCGGTCCTTCCTCCAATCAAAGCCCTGATTTCTGTCTCTAAATGTAACAATTAATCACAACAACTAAGAGATGTCGTTTTAGCTACCATGCAGGGCCACGTATTAACTCGCATGCATCAACGCGTAGTTGCGCTCCATGCATTGGGTTTCCGGGGGAGATAACAAGGCAGAGTAAGGAGTGTTTGGTTACATTGCTAGGCTGGTCATAGTGGTGAGTAACTTGGACTAGTAACATGCATATGTTACTAGTCTATGTTACTACTTTCATAGTAGGTAGTAACATATGGATGGTAACATGCAAGTCTTCATTAATTGAGATATAGACTCATTTTACCTCGGCGTGTGTGTGTGTGTGTGTGTTTAACAGCATGTGTGTGTTAGAGAGAGCGACACATCGACCTACTCCTATAGAGAGATGGTGTGTAGTGTACGATTTAGCCGCGAGAGTTGGTGCATCCTCTCGTTTCCGGGCGTACGGTCAGGACAGGCGGGACAGCTGCCACGCCCGCTCCTGACCAGCCTAGCCCACCCAAAGCCCCTCCATCGCCAGCGCGTGCTTCCCGCCCGAAACGGTCAGCGCCGCTCCAAAGAATCGGTGCCGCATTCATGTCCGGGCAGAGCGGACGCGACCTCTCACTGGCGCCTGCATTGAAGGGAGAAGCGGATTCAAGAGTGATGGTTGCTTCGTCCGTCCAACTTACTGCTGGGTCTATGTGATTTGACGGCTCATTGGTCATTATTACTGAGGTGGTAGGACTGCTGGATGTCCCACACTTTCGGCGAAAGGAGGTACTACTAGATTACAATTTTCTCCATTCTCAGCGGAGGAGTGTGAGAGCAGTGAAAACACGCAGGCTCACTGATTACATGGCCCACCTCACACTATCAACATATTTTCTGGACACCGTGCGACACCTAACTCTTTACATAGTACTAGTATAGTACGTACTGTAATTTATCAGCGAGATAAATTTGTACAATGCTATGAAGCTTCCAGCTTCTGTTTCATGTATCTTGCATCCAAGGTTGCCCGTTGCAACATTTCATCAAATACAAAGGAGACTAACATGCATGCTATTGCATCTCAATGATTGACAGATCATAGCCAATATGTACTCCCCCCGTTCCAAAATAAGTGTCTCAACTTTATGCAAACTTTAGTACAAAGTCGTACTACTACTAAAGTTGACACTTATTTTGGAACAGAGACAGCTAAAGAAAAAAATGATCCATGCAGTTCCTAGCCCTTGAACCGTAAACCCTAACCAGGCTTTAATTTGCTGGCAATGTTGGAGCTTCCGAAAAAATGAAGTTTGCAACCCTTTGACCATCAGATCATTTTGTGCAGTTTCACCAAAATCAAGATGAGCATCCCTGTGGCAAAGTAATTGAAGAAGCATGATTAGAATAAGATTACTGGGACTAGTTGATGAGACATAAACTCATCACAAATACAGTACGTAGAAGCCAGTAGAGGCATGTGCGGGGCAAAGAAGTAGAGAAATATCCACATGGAGTGATGTGGGAAGCTGGAGCAGTGGTGCAAGCCGGCTGTAAAGGGAGTTGTACTTGAGGGATGTTGGGACGTAGCTCAACCTAGAGGAGGGCGGCGGGAGGAGGCAACTGCCCACGTCGTGGCAGTGAGCAATGGACGAAGGCAACCTCACCGGCTTTGTGAGAGAGAACGGCGGGGACCCCTGATCGGGACGTGCCGACAGTGGGTTTTCGCTGTCGGCGACGGCGACCGTATCTACACTAAGCATCCATGTCCGCCGGGATGTTAGAGATGTGGCCACAGTCGTTTTGTGCGAGAGAGTGTGAAGACTGAAGAGAGCAACCCCAGCAAGCAACCGTGTAGGCTCGTCCTACCTATGTATATAGTGGAGCGGTTTCCTTTTCTCTCCATATGAACCTATTTATATTGCGTACGTGCCACTTAAGAAAAAAAAACTTTATTTGTAAATGACGCGGCACCTACTACTCGTTCTCCTATAAACCTTGCGCTTGGCATCTCCAAAATACTCCATTAACCTTGCGATTGGCTCTTCGCCTCTTCAGGAAGTCGAGCAATAATGGTACTACAGTATATATTGTTCTGGCTATATGAGACCGAATGAATTGCTTCATGTCTACCACGTGGGCGAGGGTCGAGGGGCGAGGGAGAGTGCGTACTATTACGTCCGTTTCAATATGGACTACATACGGAGCAAAATGAGTGAATCTACACTCTAAAATACATCTATACATCACTGTTTGGAGTATGTACTAGTAATTCATATTGAAATTTACTAAAGGACATATATTCCAAACAATATGATAATCACTCTAACCAAGGTAGGGACGAGGAGTAAACAGAGGGAGTAGTAAAATTTTCTCCTCGTCCTGCGAGCCACCACGCGCGTGGGCGAGGGAGCGGGCGTAAGGCGTACTAAGCAAGCTTCTCCTTGTTCTGCGAGTTGACGGGACACATCAAAAGTATTCTAGTGTATAGAGCCTTGCCTCTAAGGTAGGCCCCACATGGTTTGCCTCTTTTTTAACATAATGCGTCAAGTCGCAATTTGTTTGTTCACCCGTGGTAGACGATCCTCCATCAAGTGGACAACCAGTACACATGTCAAATTACCACGTGGGCTTCCTTTTTGTACAGAAATGAGCTCCACTGTGTACACGCGCAGGTGTGGTTCGGAAAGAGACGGGAGTACGTGCGCCGCGCGTGCACCTCTTCTCTTCGTGCACGTCCCCCACCTACGTGGGTGTGTGTGAGAGAGATACCAACCTAGACAGATGGCGTGTGCGTTCATTAGTGTTTTTTGTTTTGGGGGGGTGGTGATTTCGTGAATGTATTTGTGGGAATATGTGTCGATGACATCTCAAACAAAATTTTGCATGCAATGTGTGAGAAATAGAGGCATATCCATATCATATAGAGAGGGCCAGAGGGGGTGATCCACTGGAAGAGAGGGAGGGGTCATAGATATCGATAGAGTCGAAGAGAGGATCAAGTAGGTGGGTGCGAGATGGATGAAGAGAGCCATCGAAATTGTGTGTGTGCAAGTCAAAGATATAGGGCGACTGACCTAGCAGAACGTCAGAGGGCACAGGGCAAGTTTGTGTGTGGCAGGGAGACATGACTAGAGCGCTTGATGTATCAGTGTGTGTGGGGGGGGTGGGGGGAGGGGGGAGGCAGAGGCCTAACTAAAGAGGTAGAATGACTCGTATATGTGTTGAGAAGGAGAGACCCAGCTATGTCTTGAGGGAGATGGGTCGACATCCATACATAACTGAAGGACGGGAAATAGGTTGGGACACACACACACATAGAGAGAGAGAGAGAGATAGAGAGAGAGGGAGGGAGGGAGAGGGGTAGAGTGTTGGATGGGTGATGGAGTTGCTTCTCGAAGATGGTGGGAGAGGCCTACTAGAAAAACTGAGGGTAGAACTGCAATATTATCAATAAGAGTGGGGCTGTGTTTCTCTGTGTGCCTGTGAGTGATAGATCTGTCAGGACGCATGCATGGATGATCAAGGGAACCATGTGTTTTCTAAGCAAACCTAACTAGATCGATAGGTCAATTGTTATTTGTCGGAGGAAGGGAGAGACATAACTAATGAGGTAGATCGATCGACGCGTGGGGAAAACAAGTTATAAGGACCTACCTAGCTATATGTATAGCGGGAGATCGGTCGGTGTACATCCATTTGTTAGAGGAAAATAAGGCCCAGCGAGATGGATAGACAGAGAGAATGGAGCTAGGAGGTGGTGCGAGAGGCCGAGCTACTAGCTAGATAGGGGGAGGAGTGTGCGGTTGTGAGATTGATGAAAAGAGGGGAGAGAGTTTACACGTGTGTGGGACCGTATGAGAGACACGAGGCATGGACACAAAAAAGAGGAGATGGAAGGTGCGTGTGTACGTATGTTGTAGGCAGACGCTGGGAGGTTTATCGATCGGTGTGTGTCGGAAAGGAGTTGTGGAGACTATGGGAGAACGACCTAAAGAAAAAAAAATGAATGTGCGCGATGGATAGAATGCTGAGGGAGGGGGAGGGCGAGGAGGGCGTGTGCATGCACGAGAGAAAGTTAGTGCTAGCTACAAAGGTTAGAGGATTGTGTGGGTGTAAGAGACTAACAAAGATCATAATTTGGTATGAAAGTGGATTCATATATTTGAATAGGAGATCATAGTGTTATAAACATATGCATGCATGAATATAACGGTGATACGCGTGCTGTGGTTTTGCACATGTTACACCATAATGTGATAATGCATGGCGTTTGCAACTCACAGCTAAATGTCGAACAATCTAAACCATACTATATATCGAACAATCTCACATTTTATTTGAATTTGTGATAATGTGTGGCGTTTGCAGCTTATAACTAAATATCGAACAATCTAAACAATACTATATATCGAACAATCTCACATTTTATTTGAATTTGTGGTAATGTGTGGTGTTTGCAACTCACATCTAAATACTTGTAGGCGTAGGGGGCGTGGCTCCATACATTACGTGATAAACACATTATACATATGAGACATGGTTTAGATTATGAACATCTAGCTAGAGCTTGAAATGTACTGTGATTTGAAATCAACATAAAGTGGATTCAAAAAATCGAGTTTGAGTTCATATAGTACACATAGTTCATATCTAACTCGAGAGTAATCATGTGGTGTGCTGTGAAGATAATACACAAACGATGGTTTAACATGACAATAATGATGATTGTAGATCTTATTAAAATAGAGAAACAAATTCAAATGGTTTGACTTCACAACAATCATTATTGTAGATCTTATTCAAATAGAGAAACGAATTCAAATTTAGTTCATATTGAAGTGGTAGTATATACGTTTGGAATGCACTAAAACGTTCATTTGAGTAGCAGTTGCATGCATTATACACGTAGCGAAATATTTTAATTGAACATACCATGAATTCAAAGTTTTGAATGACATTTGTAGTCCGAATTGATTTGGTACAGTACACGGGACTAGACTCTCTTGTGTGATGCGAATTGATTTCTATTTGTTTTTTCGTCGACGGAAGTGCGAACTGATTTGGTACAGTACACGTTGGGCTTGTCTGGAAATTTCAACCCGCGCCTTGTTACCCCGAAATATTTAAGATATATCTTTGTCTCGTTGTGCTCCGACAACTCCCTCCATATCAACCCGCGCCTTGCTATTCCAAAATTACAACGCGCGCGAAAACTCCCACCTCCTGTGAAATCCCGACACGCGAAATGCCCGTGATACCCCTAAACCAAAAGAACCGCCTAGCTCAAATCGGTGGGGGTAATTTCGTAACTTACCCCACATTTCGGACAAGCGCGTCCCTAAGCCATGGTTCCCCACTCCCATCCCATTTGCCCACCCATTCGTACACCGAGGCCACGAAAACCTGTGAAGCCCCACACCCTCCTCCGTCCGCCACCCAGCCGGAGCCTCTTCCCCGACGACGCCGTCCACAGCAACACCTCGACGTCCCTCATCCACCGTACTGGATGAGGATCCTTCGTCGATCTCGTCATCCCACCGGTTCAGCCACCCCGTCCTCCATCTCCAAGGAGCTTCCCCAACGTTCCCCTCGTGTTTCGCACCACCTCCATTCCCACATTGCCGTCTTCACCTGCACCACCGGAAGAGCATCATCATCACCGTTTCCTCGGATGAAGCTGAGGCCTAATCGGCCCACCAAAGAGGTTGTACACTAATCGCCGCATTTTCTTCTTGATTCGATCTCACGGTGCTGCCGGATCTCGATCCCGAGCCTCCATGGCGCGGCTCCATCCACAGCGGCGTCGTCGGCCACTTCCTCCACGGTGTCGCTTCCTCGGCAGCGACGTCCACATCAGTAGGAGCTGATGCTGCTTTATCTCTCGCTCTCGGTCGCACTGCTGCTCTGCTCTTGCTCTCGGTCCCCTGCTTGGTCTGCTCTTGCTATTGCTCTTGCTCTTGCTCGCGCTGCTGCTCTCGCTCTTGCTTGCGATGCTGCTTCGATTTAGCTACACTTCAGTCGACTGAATCGACTTTTGGGTCAGTCAATTTTCAGGGGGTGGGGGGTTCGTCGGAGTTAAGGAAGAACCAGCCGCAGCAGGGAGGGGGGCTCGCCGGAGAGGTACCCCACTATCTATCTTAGGGTTCAGGGTGGCGGCGGTGGTTGCCGGCGGTGGTGGGGCGGTGGCGTGGGGATCACCGGAGAAAAAGCTCGGCACGGGGGGGGCCTAGAGGGATGCCCGGGGCGGCGGCGGACCGGCGGTGGGGAGAGGTTTCGGGGCGGGCGGGGCGGAGCACCGCCGGCCGTGGGCGGCGGGGGGCGGCTGTTTGGCCGGTGGTGGCTGGCGGCTCAGGGTAGCCTCACCTGATGTTGCTACAAGACCAGCTGCCCCGGCTCTCGCACGCGCTGCTGCTGCTACTGCTTTTCTGCTACTAGCTAGTGCGTTCAGTTTCGACAGTAAAATTCAGTTTCGACAACAAAATTCAGTTTCGACAGTTAAGTTCAGTTTCGACAGTTAAATTCAGTTTCAACTGTTAAGTTCAGAGATGAGCGGCTGATGTATTTTACATCTAGCACTTTGTCGTTATGTATTTTACGTCATCTATTGGAGATACTATTAGAATTCCACTCAGGTTAACGTTGTCTCTCCTGTCCTGCTTCAGCCTCGGCGTCGTACAACTCACCGGAGCTGCTCCAACGACGAAACCCTCCATCACAGCAGAGCAGTACCCCGGGCTCCATCTCAAGATGCCTAAGATCTTCTTCCCCTCCTCCGACAGCCAAGTCAGCCGGATCATCCTCACCGACCAACCCAATCACGCGGGAGATCGACACGGCTTCGCCAAAGAGGTTGTACACTTGTTGCATCTGTTTTTACTCTACATTTTATATATATTGTCCACTGAGCACACGCAGTAATGTGAAATACGATTAGTTTGTCCTACTATATGACAAGCAGTGAGGTACCAAGCAACTTAGCTATCCGTGATGGACTCTCTTGAACGCCATCATTATTTATCTCTGCGTGTTTGAGCTGTGCATTTGTCGATGGGCCTGGGAGTTGAGCTAGTAAGGCAGTGGCCTGGGTCCAAAGTAGTAGAAGTAGGCAAGTATCACAAAAACATTTTTTGAGTGTAGTTTTTACTTGCTCAAGACTGCCTACTAGAATTGCCAGTGCTTGAAAGGAAAAGTGAAGGAAAAACATAGGAATTGGAAAGTTTCCTATGGTACTACTATTCATGCATTTGGTTCAAAGGAATGGAGCAAAGGAAAACTGTAGGATTTGTTCCTTTAGTGTCTCCTTGAAAGAAAAACCGTCCGGATTTTAATTTCCACTTGTCCTCCTTTTCAAATTCCTATTCATGAAGCACAAGACAAAGAGATAGTAGCATAATAGCATTATAACTGTACATTTTCTTGTGGTTTGACTTAATCTCACCATGCTTCTTTGCATCCTGTGATCTTCCAATTGTTGTGAATCAAACATCCAGATTAGCAGAAATCCTGTGTTTTTAAATTCTCTGTTTTGCATGTGCATTCCTATCCTATTAGTGTGTATTTCATATCCCTGCGTTGTTAGAATCCTCCAATTCAAACGAGCCCTTACAGAATTACTTCTCTTACAGATAGTTGTCAAAGAAAACCTTGTGTGGTTTGTCCCACTCCTGCTGCGCCATCGTCCACCCAAGCTCAGCTGCTCCAACGACAGAAGGGTCTAGCACAGCAGGGATCTGGCCTCCAGACTGTCTTTCGCCGCCTCAGATCTTCTTCCCTGCCGTCGGCAGCCATGACAACTGCATTACCATCATCAACCGAGCAGATGACCTCGAGAACTACACGGGTCCGCAAGAGAGGTCGCACTCTTTCGTGTCTGCTTATGTTATGCATCGCTTAATATTACATGCTACTTTATCGTCCTGTTCACCGATTAGACTCTGATTCAGCTCCAAACTAATGGTCAAACTTGAGTTTTTAAATGGTTGTGGGGTACATATTGGGGCCGCAATCAATAGTATCTATCTACTATCTGATTAATCTCTGGTGTCTACTATGAGTTTCATGTTGGGTGGGAAACAAAGAGTAAAGAAGCCATTATCTGTATTTTTTAACTGAAGCCATTATCTGCCTGCTATCATTGGTTTTGGGTCTATCCACAGGTTGCTACCATCACTCTGGATTCCTGCATGCACTCCTTACATAATCTCACTATGTTTTATTCCTATGCATGTCAGTTATTGTACACAATGGAACTGAACATGTAGAGCAAAAGAGACGAGCCTTGCATGGTAATAAAATTTCATGCAGACGTCGCTCCATGGTAGGCGCAAAGGCAGCCCTCCCTCCACCCATTTTGGATTGTAATCGAGAGGAAGATATCTGTTCTGAGGGGGATTCAGAAGGAGAAGACCACTCCTATTTACCCCCTGAGGTCTTCGCTCTAACTTGGCATGTTGATGTTGGTTATACCATGCATATGGTGCCTTGCATTGCTTACTTTATACATCAAATATGGCAACTGCTTAGTTTAGACATGCTTTGTGTGAATGCCATTTGTTTAGTTTATTCATCGTTTATGTGAATTATGCAACGCCGTCTTGTTTAGCTAGGCATCATATATGTAAATTTTGCAATGGCATCCTGCTTAGCCAGTCATCTTATATGTGAATTATATCAGGCCATCCTTTTTTCCGTTACGTATTACATTTGTCAACAATGTTAGTACATTCAACTACTCTTCGTGTGCATCAGCCATTTGACACGGTGATGGAAAATTCTGGAGTGAAAACAAGGTCTTCAGAGCAGACTATGCTATCTGACGAAGCGCATATCTCGCTGGTTACGGATAGCTCCTCAGAGGAGGATTCAGAGACAGATGACCAGTTCTATCCCCCCCCCCCCCGTGGTGTATGCTCTAACTTGGCAGGGTTATGTTGCTCATATCGTGTGTATGGTGTCTTGCATTGCTATGGCATTTGATTAGTTTAGACATGCTTTGTGTGAATGCCACCTGTTTAGTGTCTAATTACCATATATGTGAATTATGCATTGCCATCTTGTTGCAAGACATTATATATGTGAATTATGCAATCTATCTTGTTGCAAAGGCATTATATATGTGAATTATGCAATGCCATGCTGTTGAGCCAATCATCATGTATGTGAATTATATCATGCTATCATTTTTTTGTATTACGTGTTCCATTTGTCGACAACGTTTGTATATTCAACTACTCTTCCTGTGCATGAGCCATTTGAAGCGGTGATGGAAGTATCTGGAGTGAAAACAACGTATTCAGAGCAGACAATGCTACCTGCTGAAGCAGACATCTTGTTGTATACAGAGAGCACCTCAGAGGAGGATTCAGAGACTGATGACCAGTCCTATTTCCCCCTGAGGTCTATGCTCAAACTTGGCAGGGTTATATTACCCATGCCATGCATGTTGTCTTGCATTGCTTAGTTTGTACATCATATATGGATTGCCATCTACTTACTTGCTTACTATATAAATCATATATTTGAATTATATCATGCCATCATGTTTACATACACATCATCTATCTGAATTATGGCATGGCAACCCATTTAATAAAGACATCATATAGTTATATCATCTCATCCTGTTTAGTGTTTACAGTCATCATATTTTGAATTATGTCATTCTATCTGGGAATTATATCATGCTATCATGTTTCCATAGGCGGCATGTACGTGAATTATGGCATGCCAACCTATTTGATAAACACATTATATAGGTATATCATGTCATCCTGTTTACGTAGTCATCATATTTTGAACTATGTCTTTCCATCTTTTTTAGTTAGCCATCATAATGTGAAATTGTGTCATGCTATCCTGTTTAGTTAGCCATCATATATGTGAAATTGTGTCATGCTATCCTGTTTAGTTAGCCATCATATATGTGAAATTGTGTCATGCTATCCTGTTTGGTTAGACAACATAAATGTGAATTATTTCATGCCCTCTTTTATTCCCCACTATCCATTGCACCTGTCTATCATACAATGTCTGTACATTCAATTACTTTTCTTGTTTATCAGCCATTTGAATTGGAGAGGGTGATGGCAGTATCTAAGGGAGTAACAACACGGTCTTCAGAAAAGATAGTGCTACCAGTTGATGCAGATAGAACCACGGTTGTACTTGCCCAAGAACCAGCTCCACCACACATAACCCAGACTCTCACAGATTGTACCCCTACCCAGTTGAACAGAGAACCAGCTACACCCCTTCTAACCCCAACCCCAGCAGATAGTAACCCAGTTCCAGTTGACACAACACCGTCTCCACCACAGAGCACCCAAACACGAGCAGTTAGTAAGGGAACTGCAGTGCCCAAAGCACGAGGACCACCACTCTGAATCCCAACTCAACGCTTAAAGGAGAAGAAGAATTGTTCTCAGGTCAGGTTCTGTAGCTATGGTTCATACTCCTTTGCTCTTGCATCACTGTATTTACTCAGACCAACTATTTTCAAATTTTAAGGATGGAATTGAAACTCCAATGGCGCAACAAGTATGTTTTAAACCTGTTTCTTTAACTGGTTTGCTATTGTAACTTGCTCTATGTTGATTTCAGTTTCAATTGAATAAACAGTTATGTTCTCATGTCATGCACATTACAAGTGTTGTTATTGCTCTATAGTTTCCCACACTTATATTTTGTCTATTCTGCTTTGTCTTGAACAAATATTACTTGAACTGTGTCTCTATCTTGATTTGGCAACAAAAACTAGAATGATATAGACCATAAAGTGACCATGGTACATAGATATATGTTTGTTTCATGCTGTTATCCTGTGCACTTTACTACTGAACTAATTTACCAAAATGAGTTTCATATACAACATGCTAAACCTGTGATGTGTCTGCTTGTTTCTCTTTTAGAATGTGGAAAAATATTGGAGAACAGTACCCCGTTATGCAATGGTGAAGGAAGTAATGCAGATAAGGTTCAAGATAGTGAGACATCCATGTTGATCTCCAAGAAAGCTGATAAAAACTACCTTGACGACAGTGAGAGAACCCAAAAGTCCTGTCTTGATGTAGTGTTCGAGTTACTGGCCACTACTGCTGGCACAAGCTCTTCGAACTCGCTGCCTGAATCAGTTCGTCTTCTTGAGTATCAGCTTCAAGTTGAAAGACATCGATCAGATGTGCTGCGACAGGAAGCTGAAGGACTGAGGAAGTCCCTGCAGAATTCAGATGCATACTTTCTGGTGCAACAACAAGTGCTGGAGGATTTAAGCGCCAAACAAGAGAAAGTTAATAAGCTTGCTAAGCATCTTGCCAGCATTATGGGTACCCAGGATATTGTTTCTTGAGATCTTCTGAAGTGGTTTCAGTTCTGGACTTGTTTTGCTGCGGCGTTTATTTGCACTGGTCGCCAACTTTGACAACCAGTGTATATGATATGCTGCTTTGTTCCCTATATTTGCATTGGTGGCGAACTTTGATGCCCAGTGGATGTAATATGTGTAATAGCCGTGATAGCCTAGCATAAGTTGCTTGCTTATTTATTTCCTTGTTGACTTGTTTATTTATTTGCTTGTAGTCAGTGTTGTTCTTTTTCTACGGTTTGCTAGTGGCCGCAATAACCTATTTTTTAAAACTAGGCCACAATAACCATGGGCTACATATTTACTGTAGTGACACTGGGCCTTCTACGGGCCGTAGAAACAATGGGCCTTCTACGAGGCATAGAAATAGTGGGCCTTCTACGGGTCGTATCATCAATGGGCCTTCTACGGGCCGTATGATCGATTGCCCAAACATGGGCCAATAACATACCGCATTATGGTCGTAAACGGGCTAGAGTTGGAATTGTTCGTTCATGGGCCGACCAGAACGGGCCGTCGTTAATCGCACGTATTTGATGACGCTATGAAAACGGCCCAACGTATTAACGAGCCACAAACGGGCCGACTGTAACCACAGGCTGAATTTGGCCCACAAGCAGAAAATGACAGTAACGGGCCGTAAGTAACCGAATGCTGGAAATTAGCCCAAGAATAAATGGGCCCTTTGAAGGCTGAAAGATAACATCGGCTGGAAACAGCCCAACGGTATAATGGGCCGTTAATGGGTATAAAGTGATACACTGTTCATTACGGGCCAGTTTCACCTCGGGCCGGCCAAGAGTTACAAACGGCCTCATATGGGCCGAAAGACTTCATGGGCTATACATGGGCCGGAAGTTAAAACGGGCTAGAATCATATTGGACGGCCCAGATGACGCTACTGGGCCTAATTTGGATAGGTCGTAACGGGCCCTGGGTTAGCGGGTTGTAAATGGGCTATATGCGAACAGGCCGTTAACAGGCTTTCCATGGGCCGGCCCGCCACCTTTTGACCAAGTCAAATAGGCCGGCCTTTTCACAGGAATGGGCCTCTGTTGGGCCCTGCCACATGTCTATGTATCATAGGCGCCTTCGGTCCAATGAGTGGATGACATCTGTCCCAACAGTGAGCCGACACGTGTTTCCTCCAGCCAATGATGATTTTACATGTGGAAAATCCCCATTGCTCGGGGCTGTTAACGGGTTATCGGATCCAAAACCAGACCCGATAGCGTAACGGCGAGCCGTTATGGTGGATGCCACGTGTCGGTCACCCTTGACGAAAGCACTTCTATGACGTGGGATTTATTGTCATGGAAGTGGACACTTCCGTGATGATATTTTTGGTAATGTCATGGAACACTTCTACGACAGCACAGGTATGACTATCTTGATTCTGTCATCAAATTGTCATGGATGTGCATGCATGACAAAAAACGTGACCTACTATGACAAACACGTATCATCATGGAAGTGTATTTTTTTGTAGTGAAGATAGTCCCCCTGCCTAAGTCCTTTGAAAGTTTTGAAGAAATGTCCCACATTGTCATTAACTTTCACCCCCACCTGACCCCCTCTCATGGTGTGTCCATCACCCAATCACACCATTTGTCAGGGAAGTTTTTCAGTTTCAACATTTTGCGGACAAAAGTCCATTTAATCTTATCATATGCTTTTTCAAAGTCAACCTTGAATAGCATAGCATTTTGCTTTTTAGTATGGATAGAATTTAAGGCTTCATGTAAGATAACCACTCCCTCCATAATATACCTGCCTTTGACAAAGGCTGTTTGGATAAGAGAGATTATGGGGTTAACCACTTTACTAAGTCTATTCATCAAGACCTTAGTAATGATTTAGAAACTAACATTCAGCACACAGATGGGTCTGAATTTTTGAATCTGTTTAGCATCTTTTACCTTAGGGACCAAGGTAATGATTCCATAGTTAAGCCTAGCTAGGTCAACTTTTCCACTATGGAAATCATGCAATATATTTTTCAGGTCATTTTTGACCATCTCCCAAAAATTTTGATAGAATTCAACGGCAAATTCATCTAGCCCTGGACTTTTATTCTTTTCCATGGAGAAAACCACATTTTTAATTTCATCTATGGAAAAACGTTTGATCAATTCTTCTTGTGCCTGGGAAGAAATCCCCTCAGCCCCCTAAATATTGAGATTTATATTGGAGGTCTTTGTCTGCCCAAACAATTTTTTATAGAATCCAGTGATGTAATCCATGAGTTCTTTCTCTCCCTCAATCACTTCCCCATCCTGTTCCAATTTCAGAATTCTATTTTTCCTTCTCCTCCCATTCACCTTGGCATTGTAATATCTGTTGGGGAACGCAGTAAATTCAAAAAAAATCCTACGCACACGCAAGATCCATCTAGGTGATGCGTAGCAACGAGAGGGGAGAGTGTTGTCCACGTACCCTCGTAGACCGAAAGCGAAAGCGTTATGACAACGCGGTTGATGTAGTCGAACGTCTTCGCAATCCAAACGATCAAGTACCGAATGCACGGCACCTCCGCGATCTGCACACGTTCAGCTCGGTGACGTCCCACGAACTCTAGATCCAGCTGAGGTCGAGGGAGAGTTTCGTCAGCACGACGGCGTGGTGACGGTGATGATGAAGTTACCGATGCAGGGCTTCGCCTAAGCACTACGACAATATGACCGAGGTGGAAATCTGTGGAGGGGGGCACCGCACACGGCTAAAACAATTGTCAACTTGTGTGTCTATGGGGTGCCCCCTCCCCCGTATATAAAGGAGGGGAGGAGGGGGCCAACGGGCCCTTATGGTGCGCCCCAAGGTGGGATTCCTACTCCTACTATGAGTAGGTTTCCCACCTTTCCTAGTCCTAATAGGAGGGGGAAGGAAGGGGAAGAGGAGAGGAAGGAAAGGGGGGCCGGGCCCCCTCCCAATTCGGATAGGGCTTTGGGCGGTGTGCCCCACCTCTTGGCCGCCTCCTCTCTCTCCCACTAAAGCCCATGTAGGCCCATATAGCCCCCGGGGGTTCCGGTAACCCCCCGGTACTCCAGTATATGCCCGAACTCATCCAAAACCTTTCTGGTGTCCAAACATAACCTTCCAATATATCAATCTTCATGTCTAGACCATTTCGAGACTCCTCGCCATGTCCATGATCACATCTGGGACTCCGAACTATCTTGTCAAGGTACGTACTCATTGAAAAAACTTATCAAGCGTCTTGATCTATCTCTATAGATCTTGATGATCAATATGTAAGCAGCTTCACTGAGGTCTTTCTTTGAAAAACTCCTTTTAAACACTCCTTTATGCTTTCCAGAAATTTCTACGTCATTTCTGATCAACAATATGTCATTCACATATACTTATCAGAAAGGCTGTAGTGCTTCCACTCACTTTCTTGTAAATACAGGCTTCACCGCAAGTCTGTATAAAACTATATGCTTTGATCAACTTACCAAAGTGTATATTCCAACTCCGAGATGCTTGCACCAGTCCATAGATGGATCGCTGGAGCTTGCACATTTTGTTAGCACCTTTAGGATTGACAAAACCTTCTGTTTGTATCATATACAACTCTTCTTTAAGAAATCCATTAAGGAATGCAGTTTTGACATCCATTTGCCAGATTTCATAAAATGTGGCAATTGCTAACATGATTCGGACAGACTTTATGCATCGCTATGAGTGAGAAAATCTCATCGTAGTCAACATCTTAAATTTGTCAAAAACCCTTTTCGACAAGTCGAGCTTTGTAGATAGTAACAGTACTATCAGCGTCCGTCTTCCTCTTGAAGATCCATTTATTCTCAATGGCTTCCTGATCATCGGGCAAGTCCACCAAAGTCCACACTTTGTTCTTATACATGGATTCTATCTCAGATTTCATGGCCTTAAGCCATTTGTCGGAATCTGGGCTCATCATCGCTTCCTGTAACATCCCAATTTTTCAATTTGGAATGTTATACATTAGATCATCATTGCATATCATATTTTATTGCATTTTTGGTTTGATCCTAGAAATTCTACGCAACTCAAGGACCCACGGAGAGAGTTGGGGATTTCGTTATTTTCATATTTGGGTTTTCTCAAATTTTGAAAATAGGATCATTTGATTTTATTTATTTTATCTTCAATTATTTCATTTATAAAAATAAGAGAGAGGGAATAAAATGACTTTCCCAAAAATAAGAAATATTGAGGATTTAATAAAAAAATCAAATCTTATTTTATTTGGAGTTTTGCTATTTTATTTGAATTTAGGAAAATTGCACGTTTTCAAAATTGCATTTTAGGGCCAAGAAAATGTTCATCTTCTTCTAAATATTTTATTTAGACGGTGACAAATTTATTTTGGAATTTTTAGAATTTTATTTTATTTTCTAGAATTTTTCTTAGCCTCGGCAGAATTGTTTTTTTTTAAACTCCCACGCGCCCGACTGGGCCGAAGCCCAGCCGAACCAGGCCGGCCCGCCCGCGCCACCGCCTCCCGCCGCCGTCTCCGGTTTGGAGACCGCCGCTGCCGCCCGAGTCCGGGAGGAGCACGCCTCCCGAGGCGCCCCCTTCCCCAAGCCACGCCCCCCCCCCTTAAATAGCCGCCGCCGCCGCCCCTCACCCCGCCACCGAACCCGCAGCCCCGCCGCCGGAACCCGCACCGCCGCCGACGACGACACCCGCAGCCCCGCCGCCCCACGCCGCCTCTCGTCGCCCCGCCGGAGCCGCCGGACTTCGCCAGAGCCCCGAGCCGAGGTATCCGCCCGCCGCCCAGTTTTCTGAAGAAAACCGATTCGGTTTTTTAGAAAACCCTAGGTTTTTTTGATCGGTTTTGTTTTTTTTCGGTTTTCTTATTTAGCAAGCGTTCGATCGTTCGTTTGTTTTAACGAACGCGTTCATCGTTTAGTTACAGTTAACGAACGTCCGTTCGTTAAACTGTTCGTCAGTTTTTCTTTTTCTCGGATTTTCCGTGATTATTTCTGATCAGGATTTCCGATCTGTTTTTCGTTTTGGTTTAACTTTTCGCTCGTTTGTCGGAATCAGGCGATTCAAGCGCCTAGAGTTTCGTCTCGAAACCCTCTTTCTGTTTAACCAACTCAAACAAGTTTTTGCTAATGTAAAATTTGACTTAGGTCCAGATTAGTAAACGAAGCTTGTTTCTTTCGCCGTTTGACTTTCGTTGCTTCGTTTGATTTGATTCTTTTTGCATGATTAGGATCTGATTAAATTGTGGGTTGGGAAGTAGCTGATGAGGTAGAACCTATTGCCCTGTTTATTACCAAACCCTTGGAAGTTACTTCTATGTTTGCTTATATTGCTATGCTATGCTAGTAGACGTGGATTGGGTGAGTGTATCCATGACAGATGTGAGATTGTTAATTAATGGTTCAATTTAAGGTGGCTACTTAAACACACATCTGGGTGGATTGAGGCACCTGGGTATTCCAGCGATTGCCTGTTTTTTTATGGACCGCCACCCAGGCTCAAAGGGATCATGAGATTATTCATGCTAGAAACTTCCGTGTGCAGCCACAAGCTATTATGGGCTCTAGCATAGTTGATTAAGTTGTGTGAACTCTTACAGTGGTAGACTAGCAGATGTAGGGGTTGTAGGTGGTACTGTCTACCCGATCGTAAGGTGCAAACGCTTCTGAAAGACTATGTCTCGGTCATCCATTTCTCAAACATCATGTAGTGCGAGAATCCCAACGGAGGAGATCATGTGGGGAAAAGCGCGCAAACCTCTGCAGAGTGTATAGACTAATCATGGTTAGCCGTGTCCCCGGTTATGGACAACTTGAGTATCTAGTACTTGGATTATCATGTGAATCTCATCATGTTACTTTAATTAATTTTGTTGGGATTAATGTTGAAACTAAATTGGGATTGAGATGGTGTCACCCATTCTCAATGTTTAACAACCACCATGATAGTTAAATAAAATTTATTCCTTTGCAGTAGGGAAAAATTGGCTTTTCGTAAAACTGTAACCATAGAGCTTTCCACCAGCCAAATATGCATGTAGTATAGCATTATTCTGTTCATTACTCTCTATGTGTTACATTGCCAGCATATTCCATGTGCTGACCCGTTTTTGGGTTGCAACGTTTCATGTTGCAGACTTTTCAGACGACGAGTAAGGTGCCTTAGGTCATGGTTCTATACTCAGTGATGCCGTTGGAGTTGATGGACTCGCTTATCTTCCAAGTGTTCCGATGTTATCATTTTTAGATGGCCTTAAGCCATATTTATTGTATTAAGTTCTCTTTTGAGACATTCGATGTAATAAGTGTGTGATTGCTACTCTGTTATAAATCCTTCGAGTACTGTGTGTGTCAGCATTACTGATCCAGGGATGACACTGATGCACAGAGACTTGACCGTCTGAGGTCTGGTCGCTACAAGATGGTATCAGAGCACACGCTGATTGTAGGACATGACCACTAAGCTTAAACCCTAGATCACTATTCTCTTCTCATTTCTGACTCCTCTCCATTTTCCACTCTTTTAGGATGGCGGATGCCAGGAACAAGTTCATGCAACCAGATGAAGATACACCCTTTGGATGCCACTTGAAGGAAGTCACTAGATACCTGAACATCGGAATACCAAGCTTCACCGGAACCTACAACGCCACACTACCAGAAGAGGAGCGTTGGATGATTCAAGTTCAAGTTCCAGGAAGGACCTTCATGCCCGTCACCGAGCCCATAGAGTTTTCCTTTGATGCACCAACCTGGAGTCTGGGAAAGAGCAAGGCAGCCCACATCACCATGGGACGCATTGGAGAAGTTTACCACAAGGAGCTTAAGGATACCATTTACCAGATTTGTGGGCGCCGAGATGAGCAATGGGAGATGATCAGTACCAAGAAGGATAGATCAATTGCAGCTTTCATCCAGGATCAAAACCAACACATTCGTCGCCAGGAGAACCAAATGTGCACAGGCATGATAGATCTGAAGAAGGCATTGACCAAGATCACGGAGTTGGAGGAAGAACTCAAGTCTACCCGTGATGGATATGAGGAGGAGATCACCACGTTGTTGGAGAAGAATGACGACCTGATAAAGAAGATCGGAGTATTCATGGGAGACCCAGCACCAGGAGGAGAAGACGATGATTGCGCTTGCCCGGATAACTACATCATCATCGACGACACCGACTCGGACCCCAGTGAAGATGACTTTGTTGATGAAGCTGGAGAAGATATCATGGAGTCTTCGACCGATCAAAATTTCTAGTAGACCACCATAATCAGTAGTAGTATTCCCCCATGTATATAGTATAGTCCGAGCACTTTGTGACGATAGTTAGATCGATTGTATGCCTTGTTTGAATTGATTTGAGTGATATTGATTGTGTTTGTCTCATGTGCATATGGGTAGTGTTTTCTCTCTAGACCTCATTCTATTCTAAATTATCATCTTTTCTAAACCCATCAGATGCCTCCGAGACGCGACACCGGATTTGTTTTCCCACCGGAGATCACTCAGTTGATTCAGCAGCAGAATGTCTTGATGCAAGCACTAGTACAGAACCAAGGCAACAACAACAACAACCCACCACCACCACCTGTTGATCATTTGACCCGTTTCTTGAGGCTAAATTCGCCGGTGTATTCCAGTAGCACCGAGCCGATTGTTGCAGATGATTGGCTCCGCAAAGTTGGAAGGGAGTTGACCACTGCAGGATGCACAGATGCGGAGAGAGTGCGTTTTGCCGCACATCAGCTAGATGGACCCGCAGCATCATGGTGGGAGAATTACACAGCCACTCACCCCATCGACACTGTCACATGGGACCAGTTTCAGCAAGCTTTCCGTACTGCCCATGTTTCAGCAGGAGCTATGGCCATGAAGAAGCGTGAGTTTCGCAACTTACGCCAAGGAGGACGCACCATAGGCCAGTATGTGGAGGACTTTAGTAAGTTAGCACGTTATGCCCCAGATGACGTTGCTACAGATGCAGCCAAGCAGGAGAAGTTTCTGGAAGGGCTGAATGATGAGCTGAGCATGCAGTTGATGGTAGCAACCTTCAACAACTACCAGGAGTTGGTAGATAGAGCTCTCATGATTGAAGGGAAGCAGCAGCAGATTGAAAGCCGCAAGAGGAAGTATGGACAAGGGAAGTACAATTCTAGAGCTCATCAGAAGCCACGTTTTACCCCGAATTCGGGAGGACCTTTTCAGCATACCCATGGAGCAGGAGGTTCGCACAACCATAGTGGACCCAAGAATGGTAATGGGAATGGAGGAAGCAACGGACAGAACCGTACCAACCCATCGACCCCAGCTAATAGAGATCTGAGCTAAGTCACTTGCTACAAGTGCCAGAAGACTGGACATTATGCTAATGAGTGTCCTGAAGCTAAGAATGGAAATGGCAATGGAAGCTCTGGGAAGAAGCCCAACCCTTTCAACAAAGGACATGTGAACCACATTAGCGTGGAGGAGGTTGAAGCCCAGCCAGATGCAGTAATAGGTAAGTTTTTGGTTAAGTCATTTACTGCACTCGTTCTTTTTGATACTGGTGCATCACATTCATACATATCAAGGGGATTTGTGGATAAGTATGAATTGCCAACCCAAGCCCTTAGGTCACCCATGTTAGTAACCTCGCCAGGAGCAGAGTATATGGCTAGTCTATGGTGTGATCGGTTACCATTAAGGATTGGTAACTACGTGTTTCCCTCTGACCTAATAGTATTGGAATCGCAAGGACTGGATGTGATATTAGGCATGGATTGGTTATCGAAGTATGAAGGGAACACTGAATGCGCTAGTAAGTCGATTTTGCTTACCACCCCAGAAGGAAGAAGGATCAAGTATGTATCCTGGCATGTGCCGAAGAGGACTCAGGTGAATTCTTTATCAGGAGTTATACAGGAGGAAGTACCAGTGGTGAAGGATTTCCCTGACGTATTTCCAGAGGAGTTGCCAGGCATGCCACCGGATAGAGACACTGAGTTTTTGATTGAGCTTTTACCAGGCACAGGGCCAATATCTAAGAGACCGTACAGGATGTCCGCAAAGGATTTGGAGGAGATTAAGAAGCAGATTAAGGAGTTGCTGGATAAAGGCTATATTCGCCCAAGTTCTTCACCTTGGGGATCGCCAGTGCTTCTAGTGGAGAAGAAGGATGGATCGTTAAGGATGGTTGTTGATTATCGAGGACTGAATGAACTGACCATCAAAAACAAGTACCCACTGCCGATGATCAATGATCTGTTTGACCGCTTACAAGGAGCTAAGGTATTTTCCAAGATCGATCTGCGGCCAGGATACCATCAGTTGAAGATTCGAGAGCAGGATATACCTAAGACGGCTTTTACCACTAGGTATGGGCTGTACGAGTATACTGTTATGTCATTTGGTCTGACTAATGCACCTGCCTATTTCATGAACCTGATGAACAAGGTGTTTATGGAGTTTTTGGATAAGTTCGTCGTGGTGTTCATTGATGATATTTTGGTCTACTCCAAGAATGAAGAGGAGCATAAGGAACATTTGCGTTTGGTACTTGAGAAGCTCAGAGAACATCAGTTATACGCCAAGTTCAGCAAATGTGAGTTTTGGTTGAAGGAAGTTGGATTCCTTGGACATGTTATATTCGGAGAAGGAATAGCAGTAGACACCACCAAAGTTGACACTGTGACAAACTGGGAATCACCCACATCAGTTGGAGAGATCCGGAGTTTTCTTGGACTTGAAGGATACTACCGGAGATTCATTGAGAATTTCTCGAGGATTTCTAAGCCCATGACGGAGCTGTTGAAGAAGGACACCAAGTTCAACTGGACTGAGGAATGTGAAGCTAGTTTCCAAGAGTTGAAGAAACGTTTGGTTACATCACCAGTGTTGATTCTGCCAGATCAGCGCAAGGATTATGAAGTATACTGCGACGCTTCTCGTCGAGGACTTGGAGCAGTGCTTATGCAGGAAGGAAGAGTTGTTTCATATGCTTCACGACAGCTTAAACCCCATGAGATGAATTACGCTACGCATGATTTGGAGTTAGCAGCCGTAGTACATGCGTTGAAGACATGGAGACATTTTCTCATCGGAAACCACTGTGAGGTGTACACGGATCACAAGAGTTTGAAATACATCTTCACGCAGAAGGAGTTGAATCTCAGGCAAAGGAGATGGTTGGAGCTCATAAAGGATTGTGATATGAGATTGCATTATCACCCCGGAAAGGCTAACGTAGTAGCAGATGCGTTGAGCCGCAAGAGCCATGTCAACACACTCATGACCGGAGAGTTACCAAAGGAATTAGCCGAGGATCTTCGCGAGCTATGTTTGGAAATAGTTCCGAGAGGCTATGTTGCAACATTGGAGATACAGTCCTACTCTGATGGATAAGATCAGAGAAGCTCAGAAGACAGACAAGGAGATTGCCGGAATAAAGGAAATGATGAGCAAAGGAAAATCCAAGGGATTTCGTGAGGACGAGCACGATACCTTATGGTTTGAGGACCGCGTTTATGTGCCTAATGACCCGGAGACCAGGAAGTTGATTCTGCAGGAGGCTCATGACTCGCCGTATTCGATTCACCCAGGAAATACCAAGATGTATTTGGATTTAAAGGATACTTTCTGGTGGACCGGAATGAAGAAGGATATTGCGGAGTATGTAGCAGTTTGTGATGTATGTCAGAGAGTGAAGGCGGAGCATCAGAAGCCAGCAGGATTGCTACAGCCATTGCCGATACCCGAATGGAAGTGGGATAAACTAGGCATGGATTTTATCACGGGATTGCCTAGGACTCGTTCAGGCTATGACTCAATATGGGTTGTAGTCGATCGTTTGACAAAGGTAGCTCATTTCATCCCAGTGAAGACCACTTACACCAGTGCTAAGTTGGCAAAGATATACATGACCAGAATCGTATGTCTACATGGAGTTCCGAGGAGCATTGTATCAGATAGAGGAACCCAGTTTACCTCAAAGTTCTGGCATCAGTTACATGAAACTTTGGGTACCAGGCTAGAATTCAGTACAGCCTTTCATCCACAGACAGATGGACAGACCGAGAGAGTCAATCAGATTCTGGAGGACATGCTGAGAGCTTGTGCGCTAGATTATGGATCTAGTTGGGACGATAACTTGCCATATGCAGAGTTCTCTTACAACAACAGTTATCAATCCAGTTTGAAGATGGCCCCTTTCGAAGCTTTGTACGGAAGGAGGTGTAGAACACCATTGTTATGGGACGAAGTTGGAGACCTCCAGTTGTTTGGACCAGATTTGATTAAGGAGTCTGAACAGAAGGTGAAGTTGATTCGCGATAGGCTCAAGGTAGCCCAATCCAGACAGAAGAGCTATGCGGATTCAAAACGTAAGGAGACAGTTTACGAAATCGGAGACAGAGTTTATCTTCGTGTATCTCCACTTCGGGGAGTTAAGCGCTTTGGAGTTAAGGGAAAGTTAGTGCCACGTTTTGTAGGACCATACAAAGTTTTGGAGCGTATGGGAGAAGTTGCTTACAAGTTGGAATTACCCGAAGGATTGTCAGGAGTTCACGATGTGTTCCACGTTTCCCAGTTGAAGAAGTGCCACGCAGAGATGGCTGATATACCGCTGAGAGATACAGTGCCACAGGAGGCGATTCAGTTGGATAGTGATTTGACTTATGAGGAGAAACCAGTCAAGATTCTTGAGTATGCCAGCCGAGTCACCCGCAACAAGGTTATCAAGTTTGCAAAGTTCAGTGGAGCCACCATACCGAGGATGAAGCCACCTGGGAGCGAGAGGAAGATCTACGGAAGGACCACCCTCACCTATTTTCTAGCCAACCCGAATCTCGAGGGCGAGATTCATCTTAAGGGGGGTAGGTTTGTAACATCCCAAATTTTCAATTTGGAATGTTATACATTAGATCATCATTGCATATCATATTTTATTGCATTTTTGGTTTGATCCTAGAAATTCTACGCAACTCAAGGACCCACTCAGAGAGTTGGGATTTCGTTATTTTCATATTTGGGTTTTCTCAAATTTTGAAAATAGGATCATTTGATTTTATTTATTTTATCTTCAATTATTTCATTTATAAAAATAAGACAGAGGGAATAAAATGACTTTCCCAAAAATAAGAAATATTGAGGATTTAATAAAAAAATCTTATTTTATTTGGAGTTTTGCTATTTTATTTGAATTTAGGGAAATTGCACGTTTTCAAAATTGCATTTTAGGACCAAGAAAATGTTCATCTTGTTCTAAATATTTTATTTAGACGGTGAAAATTTTATTTTGGCATTTTTAGAATTTTATTTTATTTTCTAGAATTTTTCTTAGCCTCGGCGGAATTGTTCAAAAAAAACTCCCGCGCGCCCGACTGGGCCGAAGTCCAGCCGAACCAGGCCGGCCCGCCCGCGCCACCGCCTCCAGCCGCCGTCTCCAGATTGGAGACCGCCGCCGCCGCCCGAGTCCGGGAGGAGCACGCCTCCCGAGGCGCCCCCTTCCCCAAGCCGCGCCGCCCCCCTCCTTAAATAGCCGCCGCCGCCCCTCACCCCGCCACCGAACCCGCCGCCCCGCCGCCGGAACCCGCCCCGCCGCCGGAGCCGCACCGCCGCCGCCGCCGACGCCCGCAGCCCCGGCGCCCCACACCGCCTCCCGTCGCCCCGCCGGAGCCGCCGGACTACGCCAGAGCCCCGAGCCGAGGTAGCCGCCCGCCGCCCGGTTTTCTGAAGAAAACTGATTCGGTTTTTTTTAGAAAACCCTAGGTTTTTTTTAGATCGGTTTTCTTATTTAGCGAGCGTTCGCTCGTTCGTTCGTTTTAACGAACGCGTTCATCGTTTAGTTACAGTTAATGAACGTCCGTTCGTTAAACTGTTCGTCAGTTTTTCTTTTTCTCGGATTTTCCGCGATTATTTCTGATCGCGATTTCCGATCTGTTTTTCGTTTGGTTTAACTTTTCGCTCGTTTGTCGGAATCAGGCGATTCAACCGCCTAGAGTTTCATATCGAAACCCTCTTTTTGTTTAACCAAGTCAAACAAGTTTTTGCTACTGTAAAATTTGACTTAGGTCCAGATTAGTAAACGAAGCTTGTTTCTTTCGCCGTTTGACTTTCGTTGCTTCGTTTGATTTGATTCTTTTTGCAAACCGGAGTTCTTAAGTTGAACTTTCTGGTTAGATCTCTTATTTGAGTTTTACCTGTGCATTAGAAGAGTACTTATTGTATGCTTGTTTGTTTGCGATAGAGTACCCGGAGTGCGCCGCTTGCTACTTCGAATCCCTAGGTTTCACAGATCATCAGCAAGGCAAGTAACACTTTGATCACACCTCTTTTCATACCCAGTTTTATTGCATTAGATCAGTCCTCAAACAATTGGATGATTAGGATCTGATTAAATTGTGGGTTGGGAAGTAGCTGATGAGGTAGAACCTATTGCCCTGTTTATTACCAAACCCTTGGGAGTTACTTCTACATTTGCTTATATTGCTATGCTATGCTAGTAGACGTGGATTGGGTGAGTGTATCCATGACAGATGTGAGATTGTTAATTAATGGTTCAATTTAAGGTGGCTACTTAAACACACATATGGGTGGATTGAGGCACCTGGGTATTCCAGCGATTGCCTGTTTTTTTATGGACCGTCACCCAGGCTCAAAGGGATCATGAGATTATTCATGCTAGAAACTTCCGTGTGCAACCACAAGCTATTATGGGCTCTAGCATAGTTGATTAAGTTGTGTGAACTCTTACAGTGGTAGACTAGCAGATGTAGGGGTTGTAGGTGGTACTGTCTACCCGATCATAAGGTGCAAACGCTTCTGAAAGACTATGTCTCGGTCATCCGTTTCTCAAACATCATGTAGTGCGAGAATCCCAACGGAGGAGATCGAGTCTTGTGGGGAAAAGTGCGCAAACCTCTGCAGAGTGTATAAACTAATCATGGTTAGCCGTGTCCCCGGTTATGGACAACTTGAGTATCTAGTACTTGGATTATCATGTGAATCTCATCATGTTACTTTAATTAATTTTGTTGGGATTAATGTTGAAACTAAATTGGGATTGAGATGGTGTCACCCATTCTCAATGTTTAACAAACACCATGATAGTTAAATAAAATTTATTCCTTTGCAGTAGGGAAAAATTGGCTTTTCGCAAAACTGTAACCATAGAGCTTTCCACCAGCCAAATATGCATGTAGTATAGCATTATTCTGTTCATTACTCTCTATGTGTTACATTGCCAGCATATTCCATGTGCTGACCCGTTTTCGGGCTGCAACGTTTCATGTTGCAGACTTTTACAACGAGTAAGGTGCCTTAGGTCGTGGTTCTATACTCAGTGATGCCGTTGGAGTTGATGGACTCGCTTATCTTCCAAGTCTTCCGATGTTATCGTTTTTAGATGGCCTTAAGCCATATTTATTGTATTAAGTTCTCTTTTGAGACATTCGATGTAATAAGTGTGTGATTGCTACTCTGTTATAAATCCTTCGAGTACTGTGTGTGTCAGCATTACTGATCCAGGGATGACACTGATGCACAGAGACTTGACCGTCTGAGGTCTGGTCGCTACACTTCCTCATAGTTCGTAGGTTCATCATGGTCTAGTAACATGACTTCTAGAACAGGATTATCGTACCACTCTGGTGTGGATCATACTCTGGTTGACCTATGAGGTTCAGTACTAACTTGATCTGAAGTTTCATGATCATCATTATTAACTTCCTCACTAATTGGTGTAGGAATCACCGGAACTGATTTCTGTGATGAACTACTTTCCAATAAGGGAGAAGGTACAACTACCTCATCAAGTTCTACTTTCCTCCCACGCACTTCTTTCAAGAGAAACTCCTTCTCTAGAAAGGATCCATTCTTAGCAACAAATATCTTGCCTTCGGATCTGTGATAGAAGGTGTACCCAACGGTTACTTTTGGGTATCCTATGAAGACACACTTCTCCGATTTGGGTTCGAGCTTATCAGGTTGAAGCTTTTTTCATATAAGCATTGCAGCCCCAAACTTTAAGAAACGACAACTTGGGTTTCTTGCTAAACCACAGTTCATACAGTGTCGTCTCAATGGATTTAGATGGTGCCCTATTTAACATGAATGCACCTGTAGAGCATAACCCCAAAACGATAGTGGTAAATCGGTAAGAGACATCATAGATCGCACCATATCTAATAAAGTACGGTTATGATGTTCGGACACACCATTACGTTGTGGTGTTCCAGGTGGCGTGAGTTGCGAAACTATTCCACATTGTTTCAAATGAATACCAAACTCATAACTCAAATATTCACCTCCACGATCAGATCGTAGAAACTTTATTTTCTTGTTACGATGATTTTCCACTTCACTCTGAAATTGTTTGAACTTTTCAAATGTTTCAGACCTATGTTTCATCAAGTAGATATACCTATATCTGCTCAAATCATCTGTGAAGGTCAGAAAATAACGATACCCGTCGCGAGCCTCAACACTCATCGTACCGCATACATCAGTATGTATTATTTCCAATAAGTCAGTTGCTCGCTCCATTGTTCCGGAGAACGGAGTCTTAGTCATCTTGCCCATGAGACATGGTTCTTAAGCATCAAGTGATTCATAATCAAGTGATTCCAAAAGCCCATTAGCATGGAGTTTCTTCATGCGCTTTACACCAATATGACCTAAACGGCAGTGCCACAAATAAGTTGCACTATCATTATTAACTTTGCATCTTTTGGCTTCAATATTATGAATATGTGTATCACTACGATCGAGATTCAATAAACCATTTATATTGAGTGTATGACCATAGAAGGTTTTATTCATGTAAATAGAACAACACTTATTCTTTGACTTTAAATGAATAATCGTATTGCAATAAACATGATCCAATCATATTCATGCTCAACGCAAACACCAAATAACATTTATTTTAGGTTCAACACTAATCCCGAAGGTAAAGGGAGTGTGCGATGGTGATCTTATCAACCTTGGAATCACTTCCAACTCACATCATCACCTCGCCCTTAACTAGTCTCTGTTTATTTTGCAACTCCCGTTTTGAGTTACTACTCTTAGCAACTGAACCAGTATCAAATACCGAGGGGTTGCTATAAACACTAGTAAAGTACACATCAATAACATGTATATCAAATATACCTTTGTTCACTTTGCCATCCTTCTTATCCGCCAAGTATCTAGGGCAGTTCCACTTCCAGTGACCATTTCCTTTGTAGTAGAAGCACTCAGTTTTAGGCTTGGGTCTAGCTTTGGGCTTCTTCATGGGAGTGGCAAGTTGCTTGCCATTCTTATTGAAGTTCCCTTTCTTTCCCTTGCCCTTTTACTTGAAACTAGTGGCCTTGTCAACCATCAACATTTTGATGCTTTTCTTGATTTCTACCTTCGTCGATTTCAGCATCACGAAGTGCTCGGGAATCGTTTTCGTCATCCCTTGCATATTATAGTTCATCACGAAGTTCTAGTAACTTGGTGATAGTGACTAGAGAACTCTGTCAATCACTATCTTATCTGGAAGATTAACTCCCACTTGATTCAAGCAATTGTAGTACCCAGACAATCTGAGCACATGCTCACTGTTGAGCTATTCTCCTCCATCTTGTAGGCAAAGTACTGTCAGAGGTCTCATACCTCTTGACACGGGCATGAGTATGAAATACCAATTTCAACTCTTAGAACATCTTATATGCTCCATGGCGTTCAAAACGTTTTTAAAGTCCCGGTTCTAAGCCGTAAAGCATGGTGCACTAAACTATCAAGTAGTCATCATACCGAGCTTGTCAAACGTTCATAACGTCTGCATCTGCTCCTGCAATAGTTCTCACCTAGTGGTGCATCAAGGATATAATTCTTCTGTGCAGCAATGAGGATAATCCTCAGATCACGGAGCTAGTCCGCATCATTGCTACTAATATCTTTCAACTTATTTTTCTCTAGGAACATATCAAGAATAAAACAGGGGAGCTATACGTGAGCTATTGATATACAACATAGACATGCAAAATACTATCAGGTACTACGTTCATGATAAATTAAAGTTCAATTAATCATATTACTTAAGAACTCCCACTTAGATAGACATCCCTCTAATCATCTAAGTGATCGCGTGATCCATATCAACTAAACCATGTCCGATCATTACATGAGATGGAGTAGTCTTCAATGGTGAGCATCACTATGTTGATCATATCTACTATATGATTCATGCTCGACCTTTCGGTCTCAGTGTTCCGAGGCCATATCTGCATATGCTAGGCTCGTCAAGCTTAACCCGAGTATTATGCGTGTGCAAAACTGGCTTGCACCCGTTGTATGTGAACGTAGAGCTTATCACACCCGATCATCACGTGGTGTCTCGGCACGACGAACTGTCGCAACGGTGCATACTCAGGGAGAACACTTGTACCTTGAAATTTAGTGAGAGATCATCTTATAATGCTACCGCCGTACTAAGAAAAATAAGATGCATAAAAAGATAAACATCACATGCAATCAAATAAGTGATATGATATGGCCATCATCATCTTGTGCCTTTGATCTCCATCTCCAAAGCACCGTCATGATCACCATCATCACCAGCTTGACACCTTGATCTCCATCGAAGCATCGTTGTTGTCTCGCCAACCATTGCTATCACGACTATCGCTACCGCTTAGTGATAACGTAAAGCAATTACATGGTGATTGCATTTCATACAATAAAGCGACAGCCATAAGGCTCCTGCCAGTTGCCGACAACTGTTACAAGACATGTTCATCTCATACAACAATTTATATATCATCACGTCTTGACCATATCACATCACAGCATACCCTGCAAAAACAAGTTAGACGTCCTCTACTTGTTGCTGCAAATTTTACGTGGCTGCTACGGGTTTAGCAAGAACAGTTCTTACCTACGCATCAAAAACCACAACGATTTTTTGTCAAGTGTGTTGTTTTAACCTTCAACAAGGATCGGGCGTAGTCACACTCAATTCAACTGAAGTTGGAGAAACTGACACCCGCCAGCGACCTGTGTGCAAAGCACGTCGGTAGAACCAGTCTCGCGTAAGCGTACGCGTAATGTCGGTCCGGGCCGCTTCATCCAACAATACCGCCGAATCAAAGTATTACATGCTGGTAAGCAGTATGACTATTATCGCCCAACACTCTTTGTGTTCTACTCGTGCATATAACATTTACGCATAGACCTGGCTCGGATGCCACTGTTGGGGAACGCGGTAAATTAAAAAAAATCCTACGCACACGCAAGATCCATCTAGGTGATGCATAGCAACGAGCGGGGAGAGTGTTGTCCACGTACCCTCGTAGACCGAAAGCGGAAGCGTTATGACAACGCGGTTGATGTAGTCGAACGTCTTCGCGATCCAACCGATCAAGTACCGAACGCACGGCAACTCCGCAGTCTGCACACGTTCAGCTCGGTGACGTCCCAAAAACTCTAGATCTAGCTGAGGTCGAGGGAGAGTTTCGTCAGCACGATGGCGTGGTGATGGTGATGATGAAGTTACCTACGCAAGGCTTCGCCTAAGCACTACGACAATATGACCGAGGTGGAAATCTGTGGAGGGGGGCACCGCACACGGCTAAAACAATTGTCAACTTGTGTGTCTATGGGGTGCCCCCTCCCCCGTATATAAAGGAGGGGAGGAGGGGGCCGGCGGCCCTCATGGTGCGCCCCAAGGGGGGATTCCTACTCCTACTATGAGTAGGTTTTCCCCCTTTCCTTGTCCTAATAGGAGGGGGGAAGGGGAAGAGGAGAGGAAGGAAAGGGGGCCGCCCCCCCTCCCAATTCGGATTGGGCTTGGGGGGGCACCCCCACCTCTTGGTCGCCTCCTCTCTCTCCCACTAAAGCCCATGTAGGCCCATATTGCCCCCGGGGAGTTCCGGTAACCCCCCGGTACTCCGGTATATGCCAGAACTCATCCGAAACCTTTCCGGTGTCCAAACATAACCTTACAATATATCAATCTTCATGTCTCGACCATTTCGAGACTCCTCGTCATGTCCGTGATCACATCCGGGACTCCGAACTACCTTCGGTACATCAAAACACATAAACTCATAATACCGATCGTCATCGAACGTTAAGCGTGCGGACCCTACGGGTTCGAGAACTATGTAGACATGACTGAGACTCATCTCCGGTCAATAACCAATAGCGGAACCTGGATGCTCGTATTGGTTCCTACATATTCTACGAAGATCTTTATCGGTCAAACCGCATAACAACATACGTTGTTTCCTTTGCCATTGGTATGTTACTTGCCCGAGATTTGACCGTCGGTATCTCAATACCTAGTTCAATCTCGTTACCGGCAAGTCTCTTTACTCGTTCCGTAATACATCATCCCGCAACTAACTCATTAGTCACATTGCTTGCAAGGCTTATAGTGATGTGCATTACCGACAGGGCCCAGAGATACCTCTCTGATACACGGAGTGACAAATCCTAATCTTGATCTATGCCAACCCAACAAACACCTTCGGAAAACACCTGTAGAGCATCTTTATAATCACCCAGTTACGTTGTGACGTTTATAGCACACAAGGTGTTCCTCCGGTATTCGAGAGTTGCATAATCTCATAGTCAGAGGAACATGTATAAGTCATGAAGAAAGCAATAGCAATAAAACTCAATGATCATAATGCTAAGCTAACGGATGGGTCTTGTCCATCACATCATTCTCTAATGATGTGATCCCGTTCATCAAATGACAACACATGTCTATGGTCAGGAAACATAACCATCTTTGATTAACGAGCTAGTCAAGTAGAGGCATACTAGGGACACTTTGTTTGTCTATGTATTCACACATGTACTAAGTTTCCGGTTAATACAATTCTAGCATGAATAATAAACATTTATCATGATATAAGGAAATATAAATAACAACTTTATTATTGCCTCTAGGGCATATTTCCTTCAATATCTAGTATAGGAATCTCCCTCTTTAATTTCTTTATCCTTATATCTTTGCAGCCATTTGATTTCTTCTAGTTTAAGTAGCTCCTTCAGCTCTTTTCTTAACTTTTTTTGTAGATCTCTGGGCTTGTTTGGTTTCTGCCCAGGCTAGCCACGCCAACATGCGGGCGAGCCAAAGTATTGGCGAAGGTTTTCGCCGCCCGCACTTGGCCAGCTCGTTGGCGAGAAATTGAAGGGGAGTGTGGAAGGCTTCATGGGCACGCCAAATGATTGGCTTCAATCCAAGCAGCGCCTAGGAATGTGGTCAACGCCAAAAAATTGGCTTGGCAAGCCGGGGCACCAAACCAAACAGCCTCTCTGTCTTGAGCACCAATTCCTCTGATTTCACCATTTTTATCCATTACATCAAGTAAGGTCAACAGTTCTTTCTTCCTTTTCGTGTATGCAGCATTTGCATTGAGGACCCATCCTTTAATCTTCTGTCTTATATTTCTTAGTTTCTTCTACCAGGTATCTAGGCTAGACCCATTGCAATTTATCCCCCAGTTTTTTTCCACAAATTCTTTAAATCTTTCCATCGTCATCCAAGAATTTTCAAATCTGAAGATAGGTAGGGTAGTTCTCTGCTCCCCTGAGTCGAGTAACAGGGGAGTGTGGTTAGAGATCTCTCTTTCCAAAGCATTAACTATGGCCATTGGATATTTTTCTTCCCAATCAGGGCAGATCAAAATTCTATCCAGTTTTTCATAAGTAGGATCTGGGAGATTATTGCCCCAAGTATATTTTCTCCCATTAATTGGTATGTCACTGAGTCCATGTTCTATTATGGCATTAAACACAAAACTAAAGTGATCAGTTCCCCCTGGTTTGTTTTTCTCAGAACTATTATGGCAAGGGTTATCTTGATATATTATGGATAACTCAGCTAAAAAAGTTGTTTTCCCTTCTTTTTGGGCATCACCATAAACAGTCACTAGATTCCAGCTAAATTTGCCTTTTTATCAAAGAGGAGCATTATGATAAAATATGACCCCTTCTCTACTTGTAGAAGATCAAAACAATCATTGTTGATCCCTACTAGGATGCCACCAGATTTTCCCTTAGGAGCAATCCATTCCCAGAGAATTTTTTTCCGTCCAGGAAGGTTGTGTAATTCATTTTTTGAGTAATCACCTTTAATAGTTTCTTGTAATCCCACAAAATCAAGATGTTTCTCTATAATTGTTTCTCTAATAAAGTTCCTTTTAATGTCCTGCCCTATCCCCCTAACATTCCAAAACATTCTTATCATTGCTTTTTCTTCCTTTTTTTTCCTCCCCCTCCTATTGATATGGCATGCTTCCCAGCAGTATTAGCTGAGGTGCCAATCTTCATCTTTTCTTTACTAGAAAGGATCTTTTTAAGATTGTCATAGTAGTATTCTAATTCAGCATCAGAATGGTCATCTTCAGAACATAGTTCTTCTAGAACAGCATCACCAATGTCAATAAGACTTGGAGAGCTATATATCCTTACTAGCGCGGCGTGGCAACGAAACACAATGCGCGTGTGAGGCGGGCGGTGAAGGAGGAGTGCATCTGTATGTGATTTCTTCTCAAACTCTTAGTTTTATGTAGAACAACTTATCTTGTAAGTTATAGGAGGTGAGGTATCCTAGGTGGTTAATGTTGCCTCGTCAAAAAAAGTTGGTTTCATTCATTCTCCACTAACGTGGTAGGACTAAATTTTCCACACTCTCTTATCATGCATGAATGGGCCACATGGGCCTCCTGGATTTACTAGAAATCATTGGGAGAAAAATGAACTATTAAATGGGCAAGGCTCAATAATTCCAACAAAATGTTCTTTTATCATTGGAATATTTACTAGCGTATGAATAGAAGCATTAAGGAGGGACACAATTACAAAGTTTGAATGTGATCACGGTAAAAAAAAAAATTGGTTGCTGATGATACATGGACACGTTAGTACAGGTGCTTTGGAAGGATTGAAGATCATGGTTAGCTAGGCTGTACATGTGAATGGCTTCTCAAGCATATTGTTCAACCGGATAAACTCCTTCTCGTGTCCTTCCTTTCCGCACACAAACTTCCCATTTTTGGGATGAATGATCTCAAAGCTACGAGGGCAAAGTACACACACACTCCTGCGAGGTTTCTTTTCTGTCAAAAGAAAAAGAGATAAATTAGTATTCATGTTATGAAATCACCCACATGTAATAATCAAATAACTATACAAGGATATATAGCCGCTCCAAAAGAATGTGCACACATACTCTTGCGGGTGGGTGGCTGCGTCTGGAACGTAGATATCTTATCTGTGTAAGTATGAGAATGAAGCATAAATCAGTTAATTAATCATGGTTACGCAACCAAGTACCAAAAGAGATTAGTGAGGAGGAGGACTTACGATAGTGCATGTCTCGACAACCACTCGGCAGCCCTGTATTTCGACGGACTTGTCATCATCGCCACAGATGTACATGTAGCGCAGCTCCCCGAAGAATTGCCGCACGGGGGTCTCAGGCGGAGCGCCCCTCCTGCGAGCCCAAAAGCTGACGTGGTGCCATGTCTCGCCTCTGAATATGACGGCCATGTTCATCAAAGGTTTGACAAGATCGAACTCGGCACCCTGAATATTAGTTGCCAGAAACGGAGACAGCTCGGTTAAAGTTGTGTCCGTCTCGATTTCAACAATATAAGTGACGAGCATTTTTCAGTGATTTTTGGTTTTTCAGATAATGATCAGATCAGTTATGTACCGGGTTCTTGGAATTGTAGTGGAGGAGGGCGCAGCGAGCATCGTGAATGACGGAGGACTCCCGCTCTCTGCAATCACAATTAACAGTAGATAAGAAAAGGTCCCGCTCTCTGCAATCGAAAAGTATTTCGCAAGGCCAGGCAGATCAATCCGGGACTGCAGAACTGAACTTACTCTTCTGAGCGCCCTCTGTCCTCTGCGGCAACGGAAGAGAATAGAGATCCCATCCTAGTCTCGAGAATATTATCGCTGTAGCGGTTGTTTGTTTGAGGACTTGAATCGAAACCCCTACTTGCAACTATATGGAGTGGGCGCGCGCCGGTGCGGCGAAATTTCTCCCAGACAGGATCCGAGTCGAACTTGTAGGTTCGCTTGTAACCGTTCAGGATACCGTCGTAAACTGCTAGTCCCTCTCATTTTTAGAAGACGTCCCTGTCGGGTATGGCGAGACATAGGGCAGCCTCGCCTGATGTCGGAGCGCAAGATGGGCCGGCCCAGGACTGCGCGAGACCACAGCCTCATCTTTTTTTTTACACATTTTCTGCTTTCGTTTTTACTTTATCTTTTTTACTTTTTAATACTTTTAATATTCAAAAAACCATATAAAACAAACTTCTACAAAACATTGTAAAATGTTAAATGCCTAAGAAAAAAATGTTTCTCATGTTACGAAAAATGTATACAAAAAATATACAATGTATATGAAAAAACTTGCATGTGTTTAAAATTATTAATCAGGCATTTGAAACTTTTGTTATTAAGTATTTGAAAACTATTATCAAGCGTTTGAAAAATGTTAAATGTGTGTAGAAAATAATATCGTCATATAATATACAAAAAACAATATGTATGAAAAAATATTCATAATGTATATAAATAATGTTAAACGTCTATATAAAAATGTTCCTATGGTATACGGAAAATGTACAACATACATTACATAAAGACATCAATAAACATATATTAAAAAAAACTGATTCTGTTTTTAAAAAATATTAGACATGCACATAAAAATGTTTCTGACGTATACAATATACGTACATTGTGTGTGAATAAAAAATTATTGCCACTACAAAATGTTGACCATGTATTCAAAACATGTTAATCTTGTATTTGAAAAATATTAAACGTGTATTAAAAATGCTTTAGATATATAGCAAAAATGTACAATGTTTATGGAAAAAAGTAGTCATAAAAAATTATAAGTTTTCAAAAAATGTTACTCTCTCTGATCCATATTACTTATCGCTCGAATGGATGTATCTAGCGCTGAAATATGTCTGGATACATCTCACTCTGTGCATTTGAAAACCGAACCGAAAAACCATACCGAAAATAAACTGAGCCGAACCAAATTTATGGTTTTTATGGTTTCTGGTTTCGGTATGGTATGAACTTTTCATACCGTTTGGTTTTTATGGTATATACTGAAAAACCAAACGGTTAACTGAATAAACCGAAGTAAAAAAATATATATTTCCTGTGATGAACAACCATACAAGTTGTCATTTTTCTTGTACATGAGTCAAATTCGCTACTAAGCACGTAATTTTTTCTTGTAACATAGTCATTTTTCTCTTTTTAAAATGCTAAGCACGTCCATAACCATCAACGGATGAATCAATGCATGCATATATAGTTATATACTACTCCCTCCGTCCGGTGAAGAGTGTACATCTAGTTTCAAAAAATTTCCACAAAAGAGTGCACTTCTATATTCCCAATGCATTTTAAAGTAGGAAAAAATACTTCTCTCTCATCACACGGTAATCAAGACCAATAGCAATCTACACATGATCTTCTTAATTTCTACATGCACTTAGCTCATTGGGGGTTAGATAATTAAAGAGGAGAGAGATGGTGGCTTGCACTTTTCCAATGCATTTTTTACTTAACTCCATAATTTGTCCTAAAATTTCTAGATGTACACTCTTCGCCGGACGGAGGGAGTATTTGTGTAAAACAGTATGTGTTTTGAGTCATAAATTTGCAAATTATTATTACATCATTTTCAAATTTGCTTCAACTTTGGTTATTATGGTATATACCGAAACCACACCAAAATAATTTGGTATGTACCGAAACCGAACCGTATTTTAATTCCATATCGTATTTACCGAAGTATTAATACCGTACACACCGAAAAACTGTATAAACCGAACGCACAGAGTGAGATACATCCTCTTGAAAAACTAGTAATATGGATCGGAGAAATGTATTGGAAAATGTTAAACGTGTATATAAAATATGTTTATGATGTATACAAAAAATGATGAATGTGTACTGAAAAAATTGGCATGTGTTGAACAAAAAGGAAACCGATGAAAATCGACAAAGAAACATTGAAAACCAAAGAAACCAAATAAAAAAAATGAAAAACCGAAGGTAATCAATGCAAAAGAAGGAAGCCGAGCAAGAAATAAAGAAAATGAAGAAAATAAATAATGAAAAACAAAAAAAGTGAGACCTAAGAAATACACGAAGAAAAAAATCAGTGAAAACCTAGCTCACAAATCACACTGACAAAGGGTAGTGGTGAGGGAAGTTGAGATGGAAGAATTCTCACGCTAAAGGGTTAGCCACTCATTCTGGCCGCAGTTGCGGCCTCTCATTTGTTCGATCATCCAAGGGTTCTGGTTGGGTATGGTGGACATTTCTCGCCTTAATTACGCTGTCATTACCCTTATTCCTAAAGTCAAGGGTGCGGATTTGATCTCGCAATTTAGGCCGATCGCCCTTATTAATAATTTCGCCAAGTTTCCGGCTAAAGGGTTAGCCACTCGTCTATCCCCCATCGCCCACCGTACCATTAGCCCTTTCCAGTCGGCTTTCATCAAGGGTCGTTTCATTCTGGACGGGGTCCTCTGTTTGCATGAAATCGTTCATGATCTTAAGATTCGTAAGTCGAAAGCGGTGATTCTAAAATTAGACTTTGAGAAGGCCTATGACTCGATGAGTTGGCATTTTATGCGTAGAGTTTTATTGGCCAAAGGGTTCGAGGGGCCCCTCGTCCATAGGATTATGCAGTTGGTCTCGGGAGGCCACACTGCCATCAATGTTAATGGTCAGGTTAGCAAATTCTTTGCCAATGGTAGGGGCCTGAGGCAAGGCGATCCTGCCTCTCCCATCCTATTCAATTTCGTTGCAGATGCTTTATCTCGCCTCCTTTCTAGGGCGGCTGCCACTGGGCACATTACTCCGGTTTGCTCTAATCTCATTCCCCATGGTCTCACCCATCTCCAATATGCGGACGACACTATTATTCTGGTCGAGATGAATGAGGCCTGCCTTGCCCACCTCAAATTTATCTTACTCTGCTTCGAGGCTATGTCGGGGCTTAAGATTAACTTTGCCAAGAGCGAAGTAGTTGTGACTGGTGTGGACGGGTCGGAAGCCGCGCGAGTGGCCCACCTTTCTTAATTGTAAGCAGGGCTCCTATCCGTTCAAATACTTGGGGTTGCCTATTTCCCCGGATGTGCTACATGCAAAAGATTTTGCCCCGATAGTCACTAAGGTGGGAAACAGGGTCCTTCCCTGGCGGGGTAGACATAATACGAACGCTGGTAAAGTGGCCGTAATTAATGCTTGTCTCTCCTCCCTCCCCATGTTCCTTATGGGCTTCTTTCTCTTATCGGCTGGGATTCATGCTGGTTTTGACAAACACCGTGGGGCGTTCTACTGGAATGCTGCGGACAACCGCCGCAAATATCGCTTCGTCAAATGGAAATTGATGTGCAGGCCCAAAAACCTTGGGGGGTTAGGGATTCTCAATACTTCCATCATGAACCAATGCTTGATGATTAAATGGTGGTGGAAGATTATGAGCGTTGAGGAACAACCCCTTTGGTTGTCGATCCTTAAGGCTAAATATTTCCCATCCTCTAGCCCGATGTTCGCTCTGCCGCGTGGTGGCTCTCAGTTTTGGAAGTCTCTGGTCAAAGTTAGACCTGTTTTTCAATCTTTTGCTAAGTTTGTTGTTGGGGATGGTTCCTCTATTCGGTTTTGGCTTGATTGGTGGTGTGGAGATTCACCTCTCTCGGTGACCTTCCCTACCCTTTTCTCTTACTGCTCTGACCCTAATATTTCTATTGCGAAGCTTGCTTCCCAGGGGTGGAACCTAGGCTTCCGCCGTTCTCTGTCGCCTGTAGAGTTTGAAGATTGGCAATGTCTTACTGCCCTCTTCCCTACGCTCTCGACGGTCAGGGACTCGGTGCTTTGGCCGCTTTCTGCCTCTGGGCGGTTCTTTGTTAAGTCGCTTTATTCTAAGCTAGTTGGTGGCGCACCTACCAGTCGTTTTTCCAAAGTTTGGAAGGCCCGTATTCCCCCTAAGATAAAAAAATTCTTGTGGCAAGCCTTTCGAGGCCGGCTGCCCTCGGCTGATCAGATTCGTAAGAGAAACGGGTCGGGTTCCCAGTTTTGTGCTCTTTGTGGTGAGGTAGAGGACTCGGATCATATCTTTTTTCACTGTCACCTGGCTAAGCTTATTTGGAGTTGTGTGCGGGATTGGCTTCATGTGTCTTGGGCCCCTGCCTCCTTTGCTGAGTTGCGCAGCCTGGCATCCAACCTTTCCGGTGTTTCTAGACGGATCTTTTGGGTAGGCTTGGGGGCTTTATGCTGGTCTCTGTGGACTACTAGGAACAAATTTACTATCGAGCACGTGTTTCCGGCTAAACCGGCTGACTGCTTGTTTAAATCGTGTGCTTTCCTGCAGCAGTGGAAATCATTGACTAAAGCCGACGACCAAGAGGCGCTATCTATGCTGATCGACAAAATCCGGACCACGGCGTCTCAGTTATGCAGACAAGAGCACGTTGATTGAGGGATTCTTTTGGGCCTGAGTCTTTAGCTTAGTTGGTTCCTTCTATTCCGGCCTGCGTGCCGTGTACTGGCGTGGGAGCCATGTACCATGACTTTATTCGCGTTGTCCTGCCCAACGTTGGGGCTTGGGTGTGTTTGATACGTTTCGGTGTTGTTCTTGCTACCTGCCTTATGGCTTTATCTATAAAGTCGGGCGTATGTCTTTCCTCTAAAAGAATTCTCACGCTAGGGATTGGAAATCTAGAGATACAATGGGGATATAGGAGAAACAAAAGCTAAGGTCAGGGAGATTGATTTCATCAGTGATGTTCTGTTCGTCCCTCTCAGGTATGGCGAGACACGGCGCGACAACTATTTATCACATTAAGCGATCCAAGTGGCAACTCCCTGAAGCTTTTCCACCCCCGCGTCGTATTGGGCCGGCTCATTCACACGCGCATAGTCGTAGAAAGAAATGCGAGAGGGGGGGTCGAACCTGCGCTAACCAACCCACCCAAGTTAATTCCATGGTAAGAACTAGGGGCGCGTCGTACTTGATGCTACTCGACAGGTTTTCTTCGGGATTTTTTTAACTTTTTTTGTTTTATTTTGTTTCTTTTCTTTTTTTCTTCTCCGCTTTTCTTTCATTCTTTTTTGCATTTTGTTTCTTTGTTTTTTATTTCATTTTTTCTTCTCCATTTTTGTTTGGTTTTATTTTTTCTTCTCCACTTTTTTATTTCATTTTTTGGTTTTTCTTTGCTTCTTTTTTTTCTTATATAAATGAACAATATTTTTATAAGAATTTGTTCAACATTTTTAAATAGTTGCTCATTTTTGCTAGGGTCGGGATTATGATCACATAATAGGGTGGGAAGTTGAGGCGAAGTTAGCCCGAGTTTCATTGGTTTTGTTTATTTTTTCTGTTTTCTGTTTTTGTTTTTTAACAGGGTTTTCTTCATTTTTTGTTTTGTTTTCTTTTTTGCTTGTTCATCTTTTCTTTTTTTTCTTCTCATTTTTTGTTTGGTTGTCTTTTTTCTCCTTTTTTTCCTTTTCCTTTTTCACATGTATGTTCTCGCTTTCACTCTATATTTCCGTATATGCCCAAACCATTTTTTAATAAGTGATCAACATTTTCTGTATATATGTTAAACATTGTCTGAAAACTTACTGGACATTTTTCAAATAGTTTTTAAACATTTTAATACTTATGTCAATATATTTTTAATAATTTTTCAAAATTTTACAAATACTTGTTCAACATTTTAAATACTTATTCGATATTGTACAAATACTTAGTTAAAATTTTGAATACTTATTCCACATTCTCAAATGCTTGTTCAACATTTTCTAATATTAATTCAGCATTTTTCAAATATTTTCTCAACATTTTTAATACTTATTAAAAAAATTCAAATACAGGTTCATCCTTTTTCAAATACTCGTTCAACATTTTTAATACTTATTCAACATATTTCAAATACCTGCTCAACATTTCTTGAAATGTTTTTTGAAGAGTGTATTTTGTACTATATATTTATATGTGTATATATATATATTTGAATATATTATGTAGAATATTTTAAAATTTAAAGTAAAGCACAAAAAAAAAATACGAGAACAGAAAACAGAAAGAAAAACAAGAAAAAGAACAGTTCCCCGCCTTCCACGCGGCAGCCTCGCCTGATGCCGACCGCAAGATGGGCCGTCCAAGGATTGCGCGAGGCCACAGCCCTCGTCTCTTTTTTCACATTTTCTGCTTTCGTTTTTGCTTTATTTTTTACTTTTTATACTTTCAAATATTCAAAAATACATATAAAAAACTTACCTAAAACATTTGAAAAATTATAAGTGCGTAAAAAAATTGTTTCTCATGTTGCTAAAAATGAATACAAAAAATATACAATGTATATGAAAAAAGTTGATCATGTGTTCCAAAATATTAATCAAGAATTTGAAAAATATGTTATTAAGTATTTTAAAACTATTATCAAGTGTTTGTAAAATATTAAATCTGTATAGAAAACATTCTTGCTATATAATATACAGAAAATGCATTGTGTATGAAAGAATAACAATAGTTTATTTTAAAAAAATGTTAAATGTCTATATGAAAATGTTCCTATGGTATACTAAAAATGTACAATGTATATTAAATAAAAGTAGACGTCAATAAACATATATTCTAAAAAGTTGACTTTGTATTTAAAAATATTAGACATGCATATAAAAATGTTTCTGACATATACAAGATATGTACATTGTGTGTGAATAAAAAATTATTGCCACTAAAAAAATGTTGACCAGGTATTCAAAACATGTTAATCTCGTATTTGAAAAATATTAAACGTGTCTTAAAAATGTTTTAGTTATGTACCAAAAATGTACAATGTGTATGGGAAAAAAGTAAACATACAAAAATATAAGTTTTTAAAAAATGTTACTCTGTCCAATCCATATCACTTATCGCTCGAACGGATGTGTCTAGCTCTGAAATATGTTTGGATACATCCGCTTGAGAAACTAGTAATTTGGATCGGAGAAATTTATTGGAAAATGTTATACGTGTATATAAAAGATGTTTATGATGTATGAAAAAAATTGAATGTGTACCGGAAAAAATGACATGTGTTGAAAAACAGATGAAAATCAACAAAGAAACATTGAAAAACAAAGAAACCAAATAATAAAATGAAAAACCAAAGATAATCAATGCAAACAAAGGAAACTGAGAAAGAAAGAAATAAAAATGAAGAAAAGAAGTGATGAAAAACAAAACAAAAAGTGAAACCCGAGAAATACACGAAGAAAAAGAAGAAGAAAATTTAGTGAAAACAATGAAAGAAACGAAGTAAATCATTGAAGAACAAAGAATAACAGAAAAATGAAGAAAATATTGGAAATATGCCCTAGAGGCAATAATATTTGTATTATTATTTTTTCATATTCATACTTAAAGAGTTTATATTCTATGTTATAATTGTTATGATCGTGGAATATGCGGTTCAGTGGAAAACTCATATGCGCGTGTGGAATGATAAACGGTTGAATAAAATATTCCTAGTCTTGCCTCCAGAACTAGAATATGTTCAAGTGTAACGATGGTCCTAAAACAACATTGGGTTCAAGTGTAACATATGTTCAAGTGCGAAAATGTTGGTATACTAAACGTGTTGTTGGTGATCACGTTTTTCGGACCTTAGAATATGTTCAAGTGTAACGATGGTCCTAAAACAACATTGAGATTATGATGTTGGTATAATAATCATATTGAATCGACCCAAATTTGTTTATTGTGAATTGGATTAATATTGTTTGTATTAAATTGTAATAACACTGAGTGTTAACGTTTGATCTTGCTACTTAGACCATGAGAGTGTCGTGGTCACCTCTTACCATAAGGTGGGCTTTGGGGTTGCTCAAATATCACCTGTAACACGATGATCATAACGACAACTTACAGGTTCATCAGAAAGTTTGACAAGTGGCCGGGTAGCTCAAGAGTGGGATTTGCTCCTGATGTCTACTACACAACCTTCTTCTTGTAGACGTTGTTGGGCCTCCAAGTGCAGAGGTTTGTAGGACAGTAGCAAATTTCCCTCAAGTGGATGACCTAAGGTTTATCAATCCGTGGGAGGCGTAGGATGAAGATGGTCTCTCTCAAACAATCCTGCAACCAAATAACAAAGAGTCTCTTGTGTCCCCAACACACCCAATACAATGTAAATTGTATAGGTGCACTAGTTCGGCGAAGAGATGGTGATACATGTGCAATATGGATGGTAGATATAGGTTTTTTGTAATCTGAAAATATAAAAACAGCAAGGTAACTAATGATAAAAGTGAGCGTAAACGGTATTGCAATGCTAGGAAACAAGGCCTAGGGTTCATACTTTCACTAGTGCAAGTTCTCTCGATAATAATAACATAACTGGATCATATAACTATCCCTCAACATGCAACAAAGAGTCACTCCAAAGTCACTAATAGCGGAGTACAAACGAAGAGCTTATGGTAGGGTACGAAACCACCTCAAAGTTATTCTTTCTGATCAATCCATTGGGCTATTCCTATAAGTGTCACAAACAGCCCTAGAGTTCGTAGTAAAATAACACCTTAAGACACACATCAACCAAAACCCTAATGTCACCTAGATACTCCAATGTCACCTCAAGTATCCGTGGGTATGATTATACGATATGCATCACACAATCTCAGATTCATCTATTCAACCAACACATAGAACCTCAAAGAGTGCCCCAAAGTTTCTACCGGGGAGTCAAGACGAAAACGTGTGCCAACCCCTATGCATAGGTTCATGGGCGGAACCCGCAAGTTGATCACCAAAACATACATCAAGTGAATCAATAGAATAACCCATTGTCACCACGGTTATCCCACGCAAGACATACATCAAGTGTTCTCAAATCATTAAAGACTCAATCCGATAAGATAACTTCAAAGGGAAAACTCAATCCATTACAAGAGAGTAGAGGGGGAGAAACATCATAAGATCCAACTATAATAGCATAGCTCGCGATACATCAAGATCGTACCACCTCAAGAACACGAGAGAGAGAGAGAGAGAGAGAGAGAGATCAAACACATAGCTACTGGTACATACCCTCAGCCCCGAGGGTGAACTACTCCCTCCTCGTCATGGAGAGCGCCGGGATGATGAGGATGGCCACCGGTGAGGGTTCCCCCCTCCGGCAGGGTGCCGGAACAGGGTCCCGATTGGTTTTTGGTGGCTACAGAGGCTTGCGGCGGCAGAACTCCCGATCTAATCTGTTCTCTGAAGGTTTTAGTGTATATTGGTATATATAGGAGGAAGAAATACGTCAGGGGAGCCACGAGGGGCCCACGAGGGTGGAGGGCGCGCCCCCCCTGCCTCGTGCCTTCCTCGTTGAACCCCTGACGTGCACTCCAAGTCTCCCGTATTTCTTTCTTTCCAAAAATAACTTTTCCGAAGGTTTCATTCCGGTTGGACTTCGTTTGATATTCCTTTTCTGCGAAACACTGAAACAAGGGAAAAAACATAAACTGGCACTGGGTTCTGGGTCAATAGGTTAGTCCCAAAAGTAATATAAAAGTGCATAGTAAAGCCCATAAAACATCCAAGAATGGATAATATAATAGCATGAATACTTCATAAATTATAGATACGTTGGTGTAGGAGATATGCCCTAGAGGCAATAATAAATGATATTATTTATCTCCAAGTTCATGATTATGTTTATGTTCCATGCTATAACTCCTGTGGTTCCCGAGCCCGTATATCCATAAAGGCTCTGGGGAAAGCCCATGTGCACGTGTGGAATAATAAACGATAAAATGTATTCCTAGTCATGCCTCTAAGACTAGCTCAAGTATTGCATGATGATTATGTTTTCCCAATCATGGGCATGTCTATGCCAGCAACATTGAGGGCACAATGTTAGAAGAACATTTGTGTTGAATCGACCCGAATTGATGTTATGCTATGAGATACATTCGTCACAAGTTAATGGTACATAACACAGAGATGGTTAACGTTTGCATGATTCCTTAGACCATGAGAGTATCGAGTTTCTTCATGCTTGCTTCATGAACTTTGGGGTTTGTTAAACGTCACCCGTAAATGGGTGGCTATTACGACGGCTTACGGGTTCATGGAAAAGTATGTCAAGTAACTTGATAGCTCAAGATTGGGATTTGCTCCTCCGACGATGGAGAGATATTCTCGGGCCCTCCCGGTGTTACGTTATCCATAATTGAAGGAAATATGCCCTAGAGGCAATAATAAAGTTATTATTTATTTCCTTATATCATGATAAATGTTTATTATTCATGCTAGAATTGTATTAACCGGAAACATAATACATGTGTGAATACATAGACAAACAGAGTGTCACTAGTATGCCTCTACTTGACTAGTTCGTTAATCAAAGATGGTTATGTTTCCTAGCCATAGACATAAGTTGTCATTTGATTAACGAGATCACCTCATTAGGAGAATGACGTGATTGACTTGACCCATTCCGTTAGCTTAGCACCCGATCGTTTAGTATGTTGCTATTGCTTTCTTCATGACTTATACATGTTCCTCTGACTATGAGATTATGCAACTCCCGTTTACCGGAGGAACACTTTGTGTGCTACCAAACGTCACAACGTAAATGGGTGATTATAAAGGTGCTCTACAGGTGTCTCCAAAGGTACTTGTTGGGTTGGCGTATTTCGAGATTAGGATTTGTCACTCCGATTGTCGGAGAGGTATCTCTGGGCCCACTCGGTAATGCACATCACTATAAGCCTTGCAAGCATTGTGACTAATGAGTTAGTTTTGGGATGATGTGTTACAGAACGAGTAAAGAGACTTGCCGGTAACGACATTGAACTAGGTATCGAGATACCGACGATCGAATCTCGGGCAAGTAACATACCGATGACAAAGGGAACAACGTATGTTGTTATGCGGTCTGACCGATAAAGATCTTCGTAGAATATGTGGGAGGCAATATGGGCATCCAGGTCCCGCTATTGGTTATTGACCGGAGACGTGTCTCGGTCATGTCTACATAGTTCTCGAACCCGTAGGGTCCGCACGCTTAAAGTTACGATGACAGTTTTATTATGAGTTTATGTATGTTGATGTACCGAAGGAGTTCGGAGTCCCGGATGAGATCGGGGACATGACGAGGAGTCTTCAAATGGTCGAGACGTAAAGATCGATATATTGGACGACTATATTCGGACTTCGGAAAGGTTCCGAGTGATTCGGGTATTTTTCGGAGTACCGGAGAGTTACGGGAATACGTATTGGGCCTTATTGGGCCATACGGGAAAGAAGGAAAAGGGCCTCAAGGGTGGCCGCACCCCTCCCCTTGGTCTGGTCCGAATTGGACTAGGGAAGGGGGGCGCCCCCTTCCTTCCTTCTCTTTTTCCCTTCCTCTTTTCCTATTCCATATGGGAGGTGGAATCCTACTAGGACTAGGGAGTCCTAGTAGGACTCCACACTTGGTGCGCCCCCTCCTAGGGCCGGCCTCCTCCTCCCTTGCTCCTTTATATACGGGGGCAGGGGCACCCCAGAGACACAACAATTGATCTTTGAGATCTCTTAGCCGTGTGCGGTGCCCCCCTCCATCATATTACACCTCGATAATACCGTTGCGGAGCTTAGGCGAAGCCCTGCGTTGGTGGTCGGATCGTGAAGACGTACGACTACATCAACCGCGTTGTGATAACGCTTCCGCTGTCGGTCTATGAGGGTACGTGGAAAACACTCTCCCCTCTCGTTGCTATGCATCACCATGATCTTGCGTGTGCGTAGGAAATTTTTTGAAATTACTACGTTCCCCAACAGTGGCATCCGAGCCTGGTTTTATGCGTTGATGTTATGCACGAGTAGAACACAAGTGAGTTGTGGGCGATATAAGTCATACTGCTTACCAGCATGTCATACTTTGGTTCAGCGGTATTGTGAGATGAAGCGGCCCGGACCGACATTACGCGTACGCTTACGCGAGACTGGTTTCATCGTTGCGAGCACTCGTTGCTTAAAGGTGACTGGCGGGTGTCTGTCTCTCTCACTTTAGTTGAACCGAGTGTGGCTACGCCCGGTCCTTGCGAAGGTTAAAACAGCACCAATTTGACAAACTATCGTTGTGGTTTTGATGCGTAGGTAAGAACGGTTCTTGCTAAGCCCGTAGCAGCCACGTAAAATATGCAACAACAAAGTAGAGGACGTCTAACTTGTTTTTGCAGGGCATGTTGTGATGTGATATGGTCAAGACATGATGTGATATAATGTGTTGTATGAGATGATCATGTTTTGTAACCGAGTTATCGGCAACTGGCAGGAGCCATATGGTTGTCGCTTTATTGTATGAGATGCAATCGCCATGTAATAGTTTTACTTTATCACTAAGCGGTAGCGATAGTCGTAAAAGCAATATGTTGGCGAGGCGACAATAATGCTACGATGAAGATCAAGGTGTCGCGCCGGTGACGATGGTGATCATGACGGTGCTTCGGAGATGGAGATCACAAGCACGGTGCTTCGGAGATGGAGATCACAAGCACAAGATGATGATGGCCATATCATATCACTTATATTGATTGCATGCGATGTTAATCCTTTATGCATCTTATCTTGCTTTGTTTGACGGTAGCATTATAAGATGATCCTTCACTAAATTATCAAAGTATAAGTGTTCTCCCTGAGTATGCACCGTTGCAAAAGTTCTTCGTGCTGAGACACCACGTGATGATCGGGTGTGATAGGCTCTACGTTCAAATACAACGGGTGCAAAACAGTTGCACACGCGGAATACTCAGGTTAAACTTGACGAGCCTAGCATATAACAGATATGGCCTCGGAACACGGAGACCGAAAGGTCGAGCGTGAATCATATAGTAGATATGATCAACATAGTGATGTTCACCGTTGAAACTACTCCATCTCACGTGATGATCGGACATGGTTTAGTTGATATGGATCACGTGATCACTTAGAGGATTAGAGGGATGTCTATCTAAGTGGGAGTTCTTAAGTAATATGATTAATTGAACTTAAATTTATCATGAACTTAGTCCTGATAGTATTTTGCAAATTATGTTGTAGATCAATAGCTCGCGTTGTTGCTTCCCTGTTTATTTTTGATATGTTCCTAGAGAAATATTATGTTGAAAAATGTTAGTAGCAAAGATGCGGATTGGATCCGTGATCTGAGGATTATCCTCATTGCTGCACAGAAAAATTATGTCCTTGATGCACCGCTAGGTGACAGACCTATTGCAGGAGCAGATGCAGACGTTATGAACGTTTGGCTAGCTCAATATGATGACTACTTGATAGTTTAGTGCACCATGCTTAACGGCTTAGAATCGGGACTTCAAAGACGTTTTGAACGTCATGGACCATATGAGATGTTCCAGGAGTTGAAGTTAATATTTCAAGCAAATACCCGAGTTGAGAGATATGAAGTCTCCAACAAGTTCTATAGCTAAAAGATGGAGGAGAATCGCTCAACTAGTGAGCATGTGCTCAGATTGTCTGGGTACTACAATCGCTTGAATCAAGTGGGAGTTAATCTTCCAGATAAAATAGTGATTGACAGAATTCTCTAGTCACCATCACCAAGTTAGTAGAACTTCGTGATGAACTATAGTATGCAAGGGATGACGAAAGTAATTCCCGAGCTCTTCGTGATGCTTAAATCGACGAAGGTAGAAATCAAGAAAAACATCAAGTGTTGATGGTTGACGAGACCACTTCAAGTGTTGATGGTTGACGAGACCACTAGTTTCAAGAAAAGGGCAAAGGGAAGAAGGGGAACTTCAAAAAGAACGGCAAGCAAGTTGCTACTCAAGTGAAGAAACCCAAGTCTGTACCTAAGCCTGAGACTAAGTGCTTCTACTGCAAAGGGACTGGTCACTGGAAGCGGAACTACCCCAACTATTTGGTGGATAAGAAGGATGGCAAAGTGAACAAAGGTATATTGGATATACATGTTATTGATGTGTACTTACTAGTGTTTATAGCAACCCCTCGGTATTTGATACTGGTTTAGTTGCTAAGAGTAGTAACTCGAAACGGGAGTTGCAGAATAAACAGAGACTAGTAAAAGGCGAGGTGACGATGTGTGTTGGAAGTAGTTCCAAGATTGATATGATCATCATCGCACACTCCCTGTACTTTCGGGATTAGTGTTGAAACTAAATAAGTGTTATTTGGTGTTTGCGTTGAGCATGAATATGATTTGATCATGTTTATTGCAATACGGTTATTCATCTAAGTTAGAGAACAATTGTTGTTCTGTTTACATGAATAAAAACCTTCTATGGTCATACACACCAACGAAAATGGTTTGTTGGATCTCGATCGTAGTGATACACATATTCATAATATTGAAGCCAAAAGATGCAAAGTTAATAATGATAGTGCAACTTATTTGTGGCACTGCCGTTTAGGTCATATTGGTGTAAAGCGCATGAAGAAACTCCATACTGATGGGATTTTGGAATCACTTGATTATGAATCACTTGATGCTTGCGAACCGTGCCTCATGGGCAAGATGACTAAAACGCCGTTCTCCGGAACTATGGAGAGAGCAACAGATTTGTTGGAAATCATACATACAGATGTATGTGGTCCGATGAATATTGAGGCTCGTAGCAGGTATCATTATTTTCTGACCTTCACAGATGATTTGAGCAGATATGGGTATATCTCCTTAATGAAACAGAAGTCTGAAACATTTGAAAAGTTCATATAATTTCAGAGTGAAGCGGAAAATCATCGTAACAAGAAAATAAAGTTTCTACGATCTGATCGTGGAGAAGAGTATTTGAGTTACGAGTTTGGCCTTCAGTTGAAACAATGTGAAATAGTTTCACTACTCACGCCACCTGGAACACCACAGCATAATGGTGTGTCCGAACGTCATAACCGTACTTTATTGGATATAGTGCAATCTATGATGTCTCTTACCAATTTACCACTATCGTTTTGGGGTTATGCATTAGAGACAGCTGCATTCACGTTAAATAGGGCACCATCAAAATCCGTTGAGACGACGCCTTATGAACTGATGTTTAGCAAGAAACCAAAGTTGTCGTTTCTTAAAGTTTGGGGTTGCGATGCTTATGTGAAAAAGTTTCATCCTGATAAGCTCAAACCCAAATCGGAGAAATGTGTCTTCATAGGATACCCAAAGGAGACAGTTGGGTACACCTTCTATCACAGATCCGAAGGCAAGACATTCGTTGCTAAGAATGGATCCTTTCTAGAGAAGGAGTTTCTCTCGAAAGAAGTGAGTGGGAGGAAAGTAGAACTTGATGAGGTAACTGTACCTGCTCCCTTATTGGAAAGTAGTTCATCACAAGAAACGGTTCCTGTGACGTCTATACCAATGAGTGAGGAAGTTAATGATGATGATCATGAAACTTCAGATCAAGTTGTTACTAAACCTTGTAGGTCAACCAGAGTAAGATCCGCACCAGAGTGGTACGGTAATCCTGTTCTGGAGGTTATGTTACTAGACCATGACAAACCTACGAACTATGAAGAAGCGATGGTGAGCCCAGATTCCGCAAAATGGCTTGAGGCCATGAAATCTGAGATGAGATCCATGTATGAGAACAAAGTGTGGACTTTGGTTGACTTGCCCGATGATCGGCAAGCCATAGAAAATAAATGGATCTTCAAGAGGAAGACGGACGCTGATAGTAGTGTTACTATCTACAAAGCTAGACTTGTCGGAAAAAGGTTTTTGACAAAGTTCAAGGTGTTGACTACGATGAGATTTTCTCACTCGCAGCGATGCTTAAGTCTGTCCGAACCATGTTAGCAATTGTCGCATTTTATGAAATCTGGCAAATGGATAAACAAAACTGCATTCCTTAATGGATTTATTAAAGAAGAGTTGTATATGATGCAACCAGAAGGTTTTGTCAATCCTAAAGGTGCTAACAAAATATGCAAGCTCCAGCGATCCATCTATGGACTGGTGCAAGCATCTCGGAGTAGGAATATACGCTTTGATAAGTTGATCAAAGGATATAGTTTTATACAGACTTGCGATGAAGCCTGTATTTACAAGAAAGTGAGTGGGAGCACTACAACATTTCTGATAAGTATATGTAAGTGACATATTGTTGATCGGAAATAATGTAGAATTATTCTGCAAAGCATAAAGGAGTTTTTCAAAGAAAGACCTCGGTGAAGCTGCTTACATATTGAGCATCAAGATCTATAGAGATAGATCAAGACGCTTGATAAGTTTTTTCAATGAGTACATACCTTAACAAGATTTTGAAGTGGTTCAAAATGGAACAGTCAAAGAAAGAGTTTCTTGCCTGTGTTACAAGGTGTGAAATTGAGTAAGACTCAAAACCCGAACACGGCAGAAGATAGAAAAAGAATGAAAGTCATTCCCTATGCCTCGGCCATAGGTTCTATAAAGTATGCCATGCTGTGTACCAGATCTATTGTATACCCTACACTGATTTTGGCAAGGGAGTACAATAGTGATCTAGGAGTAGATCACTGGACAGCGGTCAAAATTATCCTTACTGGAATAAGGATATGTTTCTCGATTATGGAAGTGACAAAAGGCTCGTCGTAAAAGGTTACGTCGATGCAAGTTTTGACACTAATCTAGATGACTCTAAGTCTCGGTCTAGATACATATTGAAAGTGGGAGCAATTAGCTAGAGTAGCTCCATGCAGAGCATTGTAGACATAGAAATTTGCAAAATACTTACGGATCTGAATGTGACAGACCCGTTGACTAAAATTATCTCACAATCAAAACATGATCACACCTTAGTACTCTTTGGGTGTTAATCACATAGCAATGTGAACTAGATTACTGACTCTAGTAAACCCTTTGGGTGATGGTCACATGACGATGTGAACTATGGGTGTTAATCACATGGTGATGTGAACTATTCATGTTAAATCACATGGCGATGTGAACTAGATTATTGACTCTAGTGCAAGTGGGAGACTGAAGGAAATATGCCCTAGAGGCAATAATAAAGTTATTATTTATTTCCTTATATCATGATAAATGTTTATTATTCATGCTAGAATTGTATTAACCGGAAACATAATACATGTGTGAATACATAGACAAACAGAGTGTCACTAGTATGCCTCTACTTGACTAGCTCGTTAATCAAAGATGGTTATGTTTCCTAGCCATAGACATAAGTTGTCATTTGATTAACGAGATCACCTCATTAGGAGAATGACGTGATTGACTTGACCCATTCCGTTAGCTTAGCACCCGATCGTTTAGTATGTTGCTATTGCTTTCTTCATGACTTATACATGTTCCTCTGACTATGAGATTATGCAACTCCCGTTTACCGGAGGAACACTTTGTGTGCTACCAAACGTCACAACGTAAATGGGTGATTATAAAGGTGCTCTACAGGTGTCTCCAAAGGTACTTGTTGGGTTGGCGTATTTCGAGATTAGGATTTGTCACTCCGATTGTCGGAGAGGTATCTCTGGGCCCACTCGGTAATGCACATCACTATAAGCCTTGCAAGCATTGTGACTAATGAGTTAGTTGCGGGATGATGTGTTACGGAACGAGTAAAGAGACTTGCCGGTAACGAGATTGAACTAGGTATCGAGATACCGACGATCGAATCTCGGGCAAGTAACATACCGATGACAAAGGGAACAACGTATGTTGTTATGCGGTCTGACCGATAAAGATCTTCGTAGAATATGTGGGAGCCAATATGGGCATCCAGGTCCCGCTATTGGTTATTGACCGGAGACGTGTCTCGGTCATGTCTACATAGTTCTCGAACCCGTAGGGTCCGCACGCTTAAAGTTACGATGACAGTTTTATTATGAGTTTATGTATGTTGATGTACCGAAGGAGTTCGGAGTCCCGGATGAGATCGGGGACATGACGAGGAGTCTCGAAATGGTCGAGACGTAAAGATCGATATATTGGACGACTATATTCGGACTTCGGAAAGGTTCCGAGTGATTCGGGTATTTTTCGGAGTACCGGAGAGTTACGGGAATACGTATTGGGCCTTATTGGGCCATACGGGAAAGAAGGAAAAGGGCCTCAAGGGTGGCCGCACCCCTCCCCTTGGTCTGGTCCGAATTGGACTAGGGAAGGGGGGCGCCCCCTTCCTTCCTTCTCTTTTTCCCTTCCTCTTTTCCTATTCCATATGGGAGGTGGAATCCTACTAGGACTAGGGAGTCCTAGTAGGACTCCACACTTGGTGCGCCCCCTCCTAGGGCCGGCCTCCTCCTCCCTTGCTCCTTTATATACGGGGGCAGGGGGCACCCCAGAGACACAACAATTGATCCTTGAGATCTCTTAGCCGTGTGCGGTGCCCCCCTCCACCATATTACACCTCGATAATACCGTTGCGGAGCTTAGGCGAAGCCCTGCGTCGGTGGAACATCATCATCGTCACCACGCCGTCGTGCTGACGAAACTCTCCCTCAACACTCGGCTGGATCGGAGTTCGAGGGACGTCATCGAGCTGAACGTGTGTAGAACTCGGAGGTGCCGTACGTTCGGTACTTGATCGGTCGGATCGTGAAGACGTACGACTACATCAACCGCGTTGTGATAACGCTTCCGCTGTCGGTCTACGAGGGTACGTGGACAACACTCTCCCCTCTCGTTGCTATGCATCACCATGATCTTGCGTGTGCGTAGGAATTTTTTTGAAATTACTACGTTCCCCAACAATAATCGTCTGGCCAGACACCTTGTGACTTGATCACTGGGATGCCGGAACACGGAAACGAGAAAAGAGAACAAAACCAGTAACGAGGTAACTTGCATGGTGGACAAATTGTTCGTCCACGAGGATGCAATAAATCTCACCTCATGTGTTTGTGACATATCGCGAAGCAACAGGAATAGCTCACTGCAACTGGAGGTTCACTCGAATATTCATTCGTGTGGGTATAGGGGTCAATATGGGTGTCCACGGCTCCGATGTTGATCATTGATCGGAAGGGGTTCCGGGTCATGTCTATACTTCACCGAACCTATAGGGTCACACGCTTAAGGGTCATCTATCTGTTGAATACTAGGCAGGGAGTTTGAGAGAAAATCACCGAAAAAGTTTCGGACACCAAAATATTTCGGACAGCGGAAAAGTTCCGCAGAGAGAGGTCATCGGATGAGTTTCGGTGAAATCGAAAAGTTGTTTTGGGATATACTATTAAGTCAAATTGGTTTCGGCACATGCCTGATAATTCTTGGAGGGTGCCACAGTTATTCTGGAAACTTTCTGGAATTTTTCGGGATAAAAGTTGGAATTGCTCCGGAGCTGCCGGAACCATTTCAGATGCTTTTCGCAGATGAAAATCACTAATCCGGAATTATTTCGGAACGTATTGAAAATTATTTTAGTGGGTACTGGAAATTTTCTAAGCACACATAAATAATTTCAGTTCGAACGGATGCTGAAAAATGTCGTCGTGAATAGTGAAAGTGCTTTTTGGGATATTTATGGAAAGCCACCTTTTGGGGCTTTTCCCAAACGGCTTCTAGAAGGACTTGGGGATCAAGGAACCCCCTTTGGGGGGCCATGAAGGTGGGACGTTGGAGGGTGCAGCTCCTCCATGGGGCTCCACTTGTCATCCCTTTATGCCCTTTATGCCCTTTATGTGCGACATAAAGTGTGAGCATTTTGGGTTTTTTCATGTGTCCCCTACCCCTTGGGTTTTCCTATAAATAGAGGTGGAGAGGCACTCTCCACACTCACTCTTTCTGACATACAAGTGCCATTGCAATGATCTGGCTTCTCTCTCCCTCCCCGCGAAATAGTTTCGTAGAGCCGAAAGGCTGTCTGGGTTCCGGTGGGAACTAGTTCTGAACGGCGAAGCCCTGCCGGATAGATGACACCGTATGTGTGCAACTCTGTAGAGAGATCATGTTTTCGGTCTTAGTTCGAGAGTGCCTCCCGAAGGGCTGTCCGTGTGACCGTTCGAGTTTCAAAGGTCCTCCCGAAGGGCTGTCCGAGTTTCGAAGATCCTCCCGAAGGGCTGTCCGCGACACCGTCCGGGGGACTGTCCGAACCCCTCCCGGAGGGCTGTCGGAGGGGCAGATGAGGGTATACATCCTCGCGGTTGGGAGCTTGTAAATCCTAGCTGCAGGGATCTGCACCGCCGATCGTCATCGACTCTACTTCCCGCTGTGCTACGAGTCGGTAACGAAAAAGAGCAAACCTTGTATGCAGTCTCCATAGTGGTCCTGGGCTGGTGCGTAGGTCGGAATTTATTTTTTTCTGCTGCGTTCCCTTACAGTGGTATCAGAGCCGTGCTATGCGTAGATGCAGGTTGTGATCTAGAATACATAGAGATGTATGGGTGTTGCACAATATAATTAGGTAATAGATGAGCTCTATTACTAAAAATTATTTGTGCGGGTAGCAGATGAAATCTGTTACCCGATGTTCTTGTTGCTTCCCTGGAATTTGCATATTTCTGATCTTGATAATGGCATGGTGGATTTTCAATGTTCTGGCAATCCGCGCTCCTGATTGATCAACGAAGTGCTAACAGTTCGTTGAAATCCACCATAGTTAGAAAGAAAGATGAAATTTCGCAGACAAAAGGGCAATGCAGATATGATCTGCATGGGGGTCATGCGTATGACGAAGTTCAGTATGGGGCTCGAGATTTAATTATCTCGTGTTTCATACACCCCGAGATGTTAATCTAGCAACTTGAATAATCATACTTCGTTTTGATTATCTATAAACCGATTAGAGGCATCTAACTTCGTTTTGCAGGATATGCATGTGATGTGGTATAGCAATGCTCATATTCAATTTGATTATGTATGAGATGACTATATGATGTAATTAACATGACCTGCGTGTCATGATTCGGCATGATGGCTGGAGCCATATGATTGCACTTTAATGACCTGCATGTCAACCTTAACTAATGCATTAATTTTATACGCTATGGAGATAGCAATATTATCTGGTGCATCGACAAGGTGGTGGCGATCTTCGCGAAGGTGAACACCGACGCGAATGCCGAAGACGAAGAAATGAAAGACTTCTCTGTCAGAAGGGGCTATACCATATCATGCTATTATGAATTGCCTGAGATGTTTATCCCTGTTGTTGCACCCTTCTTGATTGCGCGGTAGTCGCTTTTTATTAGGGTGATCTCTCACTTCAAAATATCAAAGTAGTTAGTGTTCACCCAAGTGTAGCACCGTCTGAAATTCGTATCTTTTCGGGGTGCGCCATGTACACATGAGCACGAATGAATTGAGAGGAATGAGGCGGGTGAGGTCAGACGTCGCAGCAAGATCACTTGGTTGTCTTTGACGTTCAGGCAGGATCGTCCTGAGCTCGGAACACATCCATCGAAAGATGAACAAGAACCACATAGAGATGTGATCGGCAAGTTGGCCTACCGATTGAAATTCATGTCATCAGTGATGAACCCGTCAATGGCGTCGAATTGAAATGCGAATCTTGAATCACTCACAATCAATTTTGAGAGATAATGAATTGAGTGGGAGCGCACTGTAGAATTAACTTGTTTAATTCTCAGTGCAATTAATTATGAACACTGTCTAAGTGTTTCTTGCAAAATAGTTGTAGAATAATGGCTCGCATTTCCACCTTCCCTGTTAAAATTGAATAGCTGTTAAATATCTGGTTAAAACTTTACGTTTGGTAACATAATGTGAGGATTTCCTCAAAAGTGCCGAGAAGGATTTTGTCCTATCGCATGCTTTCCGTATCCTCCTGCTAATGCTATGGATCATGTGACTCTCGTCCTTCGATCCAAAAGCTAGAATTCTGTTATGGTCAAGTGGAATATGTTTGCTTCCATGAAACCCAAACTTCAAAAGTTGGGATAGTTATATGATATTCATGGAACTGAAAATTATTTTCAGATACAAACAAAGCAATGTTTGTTTGCAAGTATTAGTAAAAGTGTTTACTATGCATTTGACTGTTGGGAAAGGGATCCAGAAGAACGCCTGTCATATAATGAAAGGTGAATAAAACAGCAACGTAAAGAGAAAGGAAGTGTCCAAAGGGTGTTAGTATGACTTACACGCCTAGGAAGTCCGGGGCTAACGCCACTCTTAAGTTGGGTGCTTCTTTAGCGAGTAGGAGAAATACTAAAAGTTAAACAGTTAGAAGTATAAAGGCAGAAAGAGAGATGAATGGAATATCCAGCTCATGTATGAATGTCATACAAGTTTTGATGTATAGTAGGATGGTCAAAGATATAGTTCTTGGGAATTATGGTTAAACATGTTAATCACTAGTTCTTGGGTATTGTGAGTTAATCACAAAGATACCCGCTCGATTGCATTCTGTTGCGAATCAATGTAAGAGCTACTATGGCCTAAAAAGACTAGCCAGAAATGAGGTTAAGGTATACACAGGGAACATAGTAAATGTTATTATACCTTCCATCGGTGCATTTCCGTCTGTATTTATTTTCATAATTCATTTAGAGTTTTACAAACTCTAGCCCATTGCATAAGGTATCTTGCAAGAAGGTTGTTCATAAGAGAACTTTTTATGTTTGATGTTATGAATAACACAAGGGCCATACTTTCATTATGAATGAGATGTATGTTATGAATATTGATAATAATACAATACCTCTGGGTTTACTTTCATAATTCATTTTAGAGTTTCTTACACTCTAGCCCATTGCATAATGTTTATTGCAAAAGGGTTGTTCATAAAACAACAATTGTTGTTCAGTATTATGAATAACATGAAGGGCCATGCTTCCATCCAAGATGGGATGTATGTTATGAATATTGATGGTAAAATGATACATCCATAACACTGACGCTAAATGTCGCAAGACTAAAGAATACCACACATGTGTGGCACTACATTTGGTCACATTGGAGAAACCCGCATGGAAAATTCCATTATGATGGATTTTGAAGTCGTTTTGATTTTGAATCATCTGACACTTGCAACTTTCCTCCGAAAAGTGAAGTGACTGAAATACCGTTCATGGGCCATAAGGAACGAGCAACAAACTTATTTGTGATCATACATTTTGATGTGTGTAGTTCAATATATGTTGTTGCAAGTAGTGGATTTATATATCTTCAGAAATGACTCAAGTAGATATATGGATATTTGCTGGATGAGACGTAAGTCTGGATCTTTTGAAATCATTCGAAAGGTTTTCAAAAATGAAGTAGAAGTTATTGTAACAAGGAGATTATGTTTCTACAATTTCATTGCAGAAAGGAATATCTGAGTTACAAGTTTAGCGAATGTCTGATGAGTTGTGAAAAGAGTTTCATAACATACACCTCCCGGAACACAACTATGAGTGGAATGACTGTGAAGATGTAATCAAACCATTTATGACATGGTAAGATCAAAGATGACATAAATAAAATTGCCATTATCACTTTTAAAGAGTAATGCTTTAGAGACTGCGGCTTTTACACTGAAAAGAGCTCCGTCGGGTCTGTTGAAATGACGGCATGGTATGGTACGCCCAACCATGTTATATCTTTTCTTAACATTTGGAATATGGGGCTTGTGTAAAAGGTTACAAACCTATTCCAAATCAGACAAGTGCTACTTTGTAAGTTATCCCAAGTCATTGGGTATTCCCCCACCACTATACCGAGGCAAAGGATTTTTGCCACAAAACGGTATGCCTTTAAAGAGAATGGTTCTTGCAAAAGGGTAAGTGGGAGGACAGTGCAACTTGACGAGATAACAAGTATCTTCGTCATCAGGTCAAAGGAAAGGAACCTTGGAAGTGATTCCAAAGTTTTCTACTGCGACTGATACGGAAGCCTCTACATGAGATGTATGGACTTCGGTCGAACTTGTAGCTGAACAACATAGGCAAAGCTCGTGCAAACCTCTCAGGTGTGCAAACGAGATATTGTTGTTAGACAACAGTATACCTACGATACACAAGGAAGCGTTGATGGGCCCTGACTCCGGAATTGGCTACATGCCAATATAATCCGAGATAGTTTCCATAAAAGATTCAAGATTTAAAGCTTGATAAACCCTCCGGAAGACTTGGAGTCTAACGGATTGTAATGGGACTATAAACTGATACGGATAAGATGTTTTATCCATTAAGCTCGACTTGTTGCAATAACAAGTTCAAGGAGTTGACATCAATGAGATTGTCTCACCGTAGCAATGCTTAAAGTCGGTTTGGGTTAAACTAGCAATTAATACATATTTCAATCATGAGATATGAAACATGGAGGACAATAGGATTTCCATCTGATGGAAATGAAACCAAGGACTTGCATGTGTTACAGTCCAAGGCATTTTGTCTATCCAGAGGATGCTAGTAAGGGTGCAAACTTCAGAGTTCCAGCGATGGACAAAAGAGAGCAAAATGGAGTTGGAATCTTCGTGCTTTGATGAAATGGTCAAAGGGTTCTGACTTCATCAATGGGTAACAAAGATGCTTGTAATTCAAGAAAGTAAGTGGGAGCATAATAATATTTCTAAAAACCTTGTGTGCTCGACACATTGTTAATTGGAAATAAATTTCTTGACACGAATTAGGACTTCATTTGAAATTGTTTTTGATGAAGTGCTTAGGCTAAATAGCCTCAATTTTAGGCATGATGATCTATGGAGATAGATTTACCAAATATGGCTAAGCAATGAATACATATTGACAAGGTGCTAAAACTTATTTAGCATTTAAAACGCCAAGGAGTGATTCTTGACTAAGTCACATGGAAAGAGTTTTTACAAGACTCGGTGTCCCAAAACACTGAGGAGTAAAATACATGATGGAGATTCCACACACCTTCGTGTTTTGGATTAATCATGTATTCCATGGTATGTAAAACAACCAGATATGTCCGATACTCCCAAGGTGTTGCGAGTATGGATACTAAAGTGATCAAAGTACTGATCGTGGGACAACAGTGAAAGATGTCATTGAGTACTAGAGTAAGTACTGATGATATGTTTTCTCGCAAGTGGAGATCATGAAGAGTTCGTTGTAAAAGGTTACATCGATGCAATCTTCATCATTTCTCATGCGATTTTCGATTTAAATTGAGGGTTTTGTGTAACACACAATATGGTGGTGCAGTTAGTTGGAAATTATTCCAAACAAGTTACTGTGGCAAATTCTATAACAGAGGCGAAGTATGTTGCCGCTTTAGAAGCAACAAAGACAAAGATATTGAATCATATAGTTCATTCATGAACTTAGTATGGTTCCAAGAAGGCTTTGGTCAATGGGACACTATTGTAGATAGTTGCTCCATAACTTAATCTGAGGAATCAGGTTTCGACTAATGATTCACATATATACAAAGCCAAGTCCGCACAAAATATGAATTTTGTGAAAGCGCGAAAACGCGATGATATGCAGAGATACACACGGAGCTGAAATTGTCAGATCCGATGGACATCAGGCTATACCACATGCGAAGCGTTTTTTACACCGGCATGCCATAGGTGTAAAGTGCATTAGCATTAACTAGATTATTGACTCTAGTGCAAGTGGGAGTCTGTAGGAGATATGCCCTAGAGGCAATAATAAATGATATTACTTATCTCCATGTTCATAATTATGTTTATGTTCCATGCTATAACTGCTATGGTTCTCGAGTCTGCAATAACCACGAGGCTCGGAGGAAGACTCATATGCACGTGTGGAATAATAAACGGTAAGAAGTATTCCTAGTCTGGCCTCTAAGACTAGCTCAAGTGTTGCATGATGATTCTGTTTTCCTGATCATGGGCATGTCTATGCCAGCAACTTTGAGGGCACAATGTTAAGAGAACATTTGTGTTGAATCGACCCGGATTGATGTTATGCTATGAGATTCATTCGTCACAAGTTAATGGTACATAACACAGAGATGGTTAACGTTTGCATGATTCCTTAGACCATGAGAGTATCGAGTTTCTTCATACTTGCTTCATGAACTTTGGGGTTTGTTAAACGTCATCCGTAAATGGGTGGCTATTACGACGGCTTACGGGTTCATGGAAAAGTATGTCAAGTAACTTGATAGCTCAGGATTGGGATTTGCTCCTCCGATGATGGAGAGATATTCTCGGGCCCTCCCGGTGTTACGGTATCCATAATCGTCTGGCCAGACACCTTGTGATTTGATCACTGGGATGCCGGAACACGGAAACGAGAAAAGAGAACAAAACCAGTAACGAGGTAACTTGCATGGTGGACAAATTGTTCGTCCACGAGGATGCAATAAATCTCACCTCATGTGTTTGTGACATATCGCGAAGCAACAGGAATAGCTCACTGCAACTGGAGGTTCACTCGAATATTCATTCGTGTGGGTATAGGGGTCAATATGGGTGTCCACGGCTCCGATGTTGATCATTGATCGGAAGGGGTTCCGGGTCATGTCTATACTTCACCGAACCTATAGGGTCACACGCTTAAGGGTCATCTATCTGTTGAATACTAGGCAGGGAGTTTGAGAGAAAATCACCAAAAAAGTTTCGGACACCGAAATGTTTCGGACAGCGGAAAAGTTCCGCAGAGAGAGGTCATCGGATGAGTTTCGGTGAAATCGAAAAGTTGTTTTGGGATATACTATTAAGTCAAATTGGTTTCGGCACATGCCTGATAATTCTTGGAGGGTGCCACAGTCATTCTGGAAACTTTCTGGAATTTTCCGGGATAAAAGTTGGAATTGCTCCGGAGCTGCCGGAACCATTTCAGATGCTTTTCGCAGATGAAAATCACTAATCCGGAATTATTTCAGAACGTATTGAAAATTATTTTAGTGGGTACTGGAAATTTTCTAAGCACACATAAATAATTTCAGTTCGAACGGATGCTGAAAAATGTCGTCGTGAATAGTGAAAGTGCTTTTTGGGATATTTATGGAAAGCCACCTTTTGGGGCTTTTCCCAAACGGCTTCTAGAAGGACTTGGGGATCAAGGAACCCCCTTTGGGGGGCCATGAAGGTGGGACGTTGGAGGGTGCAGCTCCTCCATGGGGCTCCACTTGTCATCCCTTTATGCCCTTTATGCCCTTATGTGTGACATAAAGTGTGGCATTTTGGGTTTTCATGTGTCCCCTACCCCTTGGGTTTTCCTATAAATAGAGGTGGAGAGGCACTCTCCACACTCACTCTTTCTCACATACAAGTGCCATGCAATGATCTGGCTTCTCTCTCCCTCCCGCGAAATAGTTTCGTAGAGCCGAAAGGCTGTCTGGGTTCCGGGGAACTAGTTCTGGACGGCGAAGCCCTGCCGGATAGATGACACCGTATGTGTGCAACTCTGTAGAGAGATCGTTTTCGGTCTTAGTTCGAGTGCCTCCCGAAGGGCTGTCCGTGTGACCGTCCGAGTTTCGAAGGTCCTCCCGAAGGGCTGTCCGAGTTTCGAAGGTCCTCCCGAAGGGCTGTCCGCGACACCGTCCGGGGGCTGTTCGACCGCCTCCCGGAGGGCTGTCTGAGGAGCAGATGAGGGTATACATCCTCGCGGTTGGGAGGTTGTAAATCCTAGCTGCGGGGATCTGCACCGCCGATCGTCATCGACTCTACTTCCCGCTGTGCTACGAGTCGGTAACGAAAAAGAGCAAACCTTGTATGCAGTCTCCATAGTGGTCCTGGGCTGGTGCGTAGGTCGGAATTTATTTTTTTCTGCTGCGTTACCCTATAGTTGGAGACGTATCAGCACCCCCAAGCTTAATTCCTGCTCGTCCTCGAGTAGGTAAATGATAAAAGAAATAATTTATGAAGTGTGAATGCTAGCAGGTGCATAAGTTTGATCAATGATAATTTCAATCACCTTTACTAGCATCATTATATGTCATAACAGTAGTTCAACTCATAGAACTTTTCATGATCAAGTAACAAGCTATTCACATGTTAAAGTATAGATCATAAACTTTCTAGAAAACTAACAAACTATGTTCTCAGTCATCAAACAATTGCAATTCATCTTATTTTCAGGAAGAGTCTATGTCAGAGCTTTGATTCAGCAAACTTCACATACTCAACTATATTTAGTCTTCCATGATTGCTACCACTCAAAGCATATTTTTGGAACAAATAGTATTCATCGAACACAGAGAAAGATAGGGGCTTAATGTTTCGCCTCCCAACCTTTTACCTCAAGGGTAATGTCAACAGTAATAATTCATGCTCAAATATATTTGAATGGCCATATATGCTTAGATCTTTCCATCACATGATGCTTGCCAACTAAAGAGTAGGTTGGAATGAGAAGGAATACTATTGACTCTTGCATAAAAGTAAAAGATAGGCCCTTCGCAGAGGGAAGCAGGGATTTGCAGAGGTGCCAGAGCTCGAAGCAAAAACAGAGATGAAAATAATTTTGAGAGGTATGCTTTCATTGTCAACATAACGACCAAGAGTTCCAATATCTTCCATACTACATACATTATAGGCGGTTCCCAAACAGAAAGGTAAAGATTTTTACTCCCCCTCCACCAACAATCATCAATCCATGGCTCGCCCGAAACAACGGGTGCCTCCAACTAACATCAATCCTGGGGGAGTTTTGTTTGCAATTATTTTTATTTGATTTCGACCTTTTGATCATGGGACTGGGCATCCCAGTTACCAGCCATTTTCTCGTGAATGATGAGCGGAGTCCACTCATCGTGAGAATAACCCACCTAGCATGGAAGATACTGCTAGCCCCTAGTCGCTACATGAGCGATTCGGGCATACAAAACAGATTATTATTTGAAGGTTTAGAGTTTGGCACATGCAAATTTACTTGGAACGGCAGGTAAATACCGCATATAGGTAGATATGGTGGACACTCATGGAATAAACTTGGTTCAAGGAATTTGGATGCACAAGCAGTATTCCCGCTTAGTACAGATATTTTGGCTAGCAAAGGATTCTAAATAGCAAGCACCACATGTTAGAGGATCCATAACAATATAACTTCTATACAAATATACCCAAGCATAACTCATTATGTTGTCTTCCTTGTCCAACTTTAACTAATTTGCTCAGGTTTGAAAATAATTAATGGGGATCACAATCATAGAAGATGTCCAGGATAGTATATTTATATGTGAAATCTCTCTTCCTTCAATATTCTTTCATGAATTGTTCAAGTGACCAATACAATGTTTGCTAACCTTCAATAAATTTACCACCTCTACTTCTTATATGTGAAGTCATTACTCCCCATGGGATAAGCATATGAAACATATATAATTTCAGATTTATGATATTCAATTCATTCAACCATTTACTCATAGGATATAAGTGAAGCACACGAGCAAATGACACACTACTCCAAAAGGATATAAGTGAAGATCAATGAGTAGTCGAATAATTATGTAACTATGCGAAGACTCTCTAACATTTAAGACTTTCAGATCTTGGTATTTTATTCAAACAGCAAGCAAAGCTAAAGAAAGTAAAATGACGCTCCAAGCAAAACACATATCATGTGGTGAATAAAAATATAGCTCCAAATAAAGTTACCGATGAACGAAGACGAAAGAGGGGATGCCATCCGGGGCATCCCCAAGCTTAGGCTCTTGGTTGTCCTTGAATATTACCTTGGGGTGCCTTGGGCATCCCCAAGCTTAGGCCCTTGCCACTCCTTATTCCATAGTCCATCGAATCCTTACCCAAAACTTGAAAACTTCACAACACAAAACTCAACAGAAAACTCGTAAGCTCCGTTAGCGAAAGAAAACAAAATACCACTTCAAGGTACTGTAATGAACTCATTCTTTATTTGTATTGGTGTTAAATATACTGTATTCCAACTTCTCTATGGTTTATAAACTATTTTACTAGCCATAGATTCATCAAAATAAGCAAACAACACACGGAAAACAGAATCTGTCAAAAACAGAACAGTCTGTAGTAATCTGTAACTAACGCAAACTTATGGAACTCCAAAAATTCTACCAAAATAGGACGACCTAGAAAATTTGTTTATTGATCTTCTGCAATTGGAATAAATATTTTATCACATTCTGGTGATTTTTAAAAGTTGTTTTCATGAACAGAAAGTTTCTGGAATTTTCAGCAAGATCAAATAACTATCATCCAAGAAGATCCTATAGGTCTTACTTGGCACAAACACTAATTAAAACATAAAACCACATCTAACAGAGCTAGATGATTATTTATTACTAAACAGAACCAAAAATCAAGAAACTAAAATAAAATTGGGTTGCCTCCCAACAAGCGCTAACGTTTAACGCCCCTAGCTAGGCATGATGATTTCAATGATGCTCACATAAAAGATAAGAATTGAAACATAAAGAAAGCATCATGAAGAATATGACTAGCACATTTAAGTCTAACCCACTTCCTATGCATAGGGATTTTGTGAGCAAACAACTTATGGGAACAATAATCAACTAGCATAGGAAGGCAAAACAAGCATAACTTCAAAACTTTAAGCACATAGAGAGGAAACTTGATATTATTGCAATTCCTACAAGCATATATTCCTCCCTCATAATAATTTTCAGTAGCATCATGAATGAATTCAACAATATAACCAGCACCTAAAGCATTCTTTTCATGATCTACAAGCATAGAAAATTTACTACTCTTCATATAAGCAAAATTCTTCTCATTCGGGATAATGGGAGTATCATAAGAGACTTGAATACTATAAATTGTTTCCACATTAAAAGAGTAATGTTCAGAAAAAGGGGAATCATAATCATGACAAGTTTTATAAATATAATCATCACTACTTTTTATAGCATAAGTGTCATCAGAATAATCATCATAAGTAGCAACTTTGTTCTCATCATAATCAATTGAAACCTCTTCCGAAATAGTGGATTCATCACTAAATAAAGTCATGACCTCTCCAAATCCACTTTCATAAATATTATAAGATTCAACATCCTCCAAAATAGTGGGATCATTACTTCCTAAAGTTGACACTCTTCCGAACCCACTTTTATCAATATAATCATCATAAGTAGGAGGCATGCTATCATCATTATAAATTTGCATATCAAAACTTGGGAGACTAAAAATATCATCCTCATTAAACGTAGCATCCCCAAGCTTGGGACAAACATTAATTGCAGCAAATATATTCTCAAAAACATCATATTCATCAAACATAGCATCCCCAAGCTTGGGCCTTTTCATATCATAAGCATAATCACTCTCATCATTAATAGTATGGAAAGCACCAATAGTATAGCAATTATCATATTCTTCCAAGCAAGTGCCAAAAAGATTTTCAAGATCATAAGAAGTATCATTATCTTCCCAATCATAATAATCACAACAAGCAATAGGCATAACGAGATCATCATCAAGTGCATCATCTTCCACAATTATTTTGATTCATTTTCATGAGGCACAACAATAATAGGAGCAACATTATTTGGGAGGGATATCTTTTTACCTCTCTTCCTTTTTCTTTTCTTCTTCTTCACCACATCATGTGTGGGTTCAATCCTCTTTTGAAGCTCCTTATTAATGAGATTGGTTGAATAGAAGGCTCCTCCTCGTTACCTGATTCCTCATAAGAAATAATAGGAGGATATTGGGAAGTCTCTTCCCTTTCATTAGTATTCTCTTCATCTTCTATTTGTTTTCTTTTCTTTATGTAGTTGGCAATATAAGGATTTTCAATGCAATTCACCGCACAATACATATAAATTTCTTCTAGATCAATATCGAGGAATTTCTCAAGGTTATATTCTGGAATAATCTTAGTTTGACGTTTCATTTCTTCATAACCCAAAAGCAAACTAAGTTCATTATAATGTGCAAGGGAAATCAAGTCATCACAATTTTTGGACACGATTCGATCATGAAGCGATTTGCATTTGATATTTAAATGACCATGTTCATTACAAAGTTCACAAGTACGGCTAAGATATTTTAAATTTTCAGCACTAACATTTAGCCTTTCTTGCATCCATTTAGTTTCTAAATACTTATGCCTCTTGCAACATCTATCTTCCCTATTTGGTATGTACTTGCAAACCCAATGCACTCCACAAAAATTGACATGTTTATAGGAGACATTTTCATCATAACTAGTGCAATCATCATTAGTACTATGGATATTCAAGGAGTTCATACTAACAACATTGCAATCATGCTCATCATACAAAGATTTAGTGCCAAACATTTTAATGCATTCTTTTTCTAACACTTTGGCGCAATTTTCCTTTCCATCATTCTCACGAAAGATATTAAAAAGATGAAGCGTATGAGACAAACTCAATTCCATTTTTTGGTAGTTTTATTTTATAGACTAAACTAGTGATAAAACAAGAAACTAAAAGATTCGATTGCAAGATCTAAAGATATACCTTCAAGCACTCACCTCCCCGGCAACGGCGCCAGAAACTGCTTGATGTCTACTACACAACCTTCTTCTTGTAGACGTTGTTGGGCCTCCAAGTGCAGAGGTTTGTAGGACAGTAGCAAATTTCCCTCAAGTGGATGACCTAAGGTTTATCAATCCATGGGAGGCGTAGGATGAAGATGGTCTCTCTCAAACAACCCTGCAACCAAATAACAAAGAGTCTCTTGTGTCCCCAACACACCCAATACAATGGTAAATTGTATAGGTGCACTAGTTCGGCGAAGAGATGGTGATACAAGTGCAATATGGATGGTAGATATAGGTTTTTGTAATCTGAAAATATAAAAACAGCAAGGTAACTAATGATAAAAGTGAGCGTAAACGGTATTGCAATGCTAGGAAACAAGGCCTAGGGTTCATACTTTCACTAGTGCAAGTTCTCTCGACAATAATAACATAACTGGATCATATAAGTATCCCTCAACATGCAACAAAGAGTCACTCCAAAGTCACTAATAGCGGAGTACAAACGAAGAGATTATGGTAGGGTACGAAACCACCTCAAAGTTATTCTTTCCGATCAATCCATTGGGCTATTCCTATAAGTGTCACAAACAGCCCTAGAGTTCGTAGTAAAATAACACCTTAAGACACACATCAACCAAAACCCTAATTTCACCTAGATACTCCAATGTCACCTCAAGTATCCATGGGTACTACGATATGCATCACACAATCTCAGATTCATCTATTCAACCAACACATAGAACCTCAAAGAGTGCCCCAAAGTTTCTACCGGAGAGTCAAGACGAAAACGTGTGCCAACCCCTATGCATAGGTTCATGGGTGGAACCCGCAAGTTGATCACCAAAACATACATCAAGTGAATCAATAGAATAACCCATTGTCACCACGGTTATCCCACGCAAGACATACATCAAGTGTTCTCAAATCATTAAAGACTCAGTCCGATAAGATAACTTCAAAGGGAAAACTCAATCCATTACAAGAGAGTAGAGGGGGGGAAACATCATAAGATCCAACTATAATAGCAAAGCTCGCGATACATCAAGATCGTACCACCTCAAGAACACGAGAGAGAGAGATCAAACACATAGCTACTGGTACATACCCTCAGCCCCGAGGGTGAACTACTCCCTCCTCGGCATGGAGAGCACCGGGATGATGAAGATGGCCACCGGTGAGGGTTCCCCCCTCCGGCAGGGTGCCGGAACAGGGTCCCGATTGGTTTTTGGTGGCTACAGAGGCTTGCGGCGGCGGAACTCCCGATCTAATCTATTCTCTGATGGTTTTAGGGTATATTGGTATATATATAGGAGGAAGAAATATGTCAGGGGAGCCACGAGGGTGGAGGGCGCGCCCAGGGGGGTGGGCGCACGCCCCTGCCTCGTGCCTTCCTTGTTGATCCCCTGACGTGCACTCCAAGTCTCCCGTATTGCTTTCTTTCCAAAAATAACTTTTCTGAAGGTTTCATTCCGTTTGGACTCCGTTTGATATTCATTTTCTGCGAAACACTGAAACAAGGGAAAAACAGAAACTGGCACTGGGGTCTGGGTCAATAGGTTAGTCCCAAAAGTAATATAAAAGTGCATAGTAAAGCCCATAAAACATCCAAGATGGATAATATAATAGCATGAATACTTCATAAATTATAGATACGTTGGAGACGTATCAGCTCCTCCAACGATGGAGAGATATTCTTAGGGCCCTCTTGTTTGACGGCATCAATCATCGTCTTGCGAGACACAAGTGACTTCGCCACGAGGATGCTGGAACACAATAACGAGAAAGAATAACAAAACCGGTAACAGGGATTTCGGTATAGCAAGCCTGGTGATGACTCAAGATGATACCGATGCATTCCCGGTTTTGTGAAAGTATCGCGAAGCAAAGGGAACATCACATGATAACCAAAGGTTCCCGCAAGACCACGAATTTCGGAGGACTACGATCTAGACGAAGAAGATGAAGTGGACATCGACGGGGATCCTTTGTTTTTCGAAGATGAGGTCTCCACCCAAGCCAATGCAAACGAGAAGCGCCAAAGCATTGGGACGAAGGCATACACAAAGGATGAGGACAATCTCCTTTATGAATGTTGGAGGGACATTAGACAAGACCCCGAGGTCAGCGCCGAGCAAAAGGCATCAACCTTTCGGGTACGTGTTCATTCGGATATCATGAGCGCAAGAAGTTTGTGCCATACAAGATCGATAGCAAGTGTGGATGGGTGTCTCTCTCGAAGCGTTCGAGGGTGATACAACAAGAATGCAACAAGTTTTGTGCCACCCTTGAGAGCATATTCGTCTCCTTTGTTTCATGCTTGCTTGTCCATATGCTTGGTTGTCCATTTTTCCATATGCTTGCTTGTCCGTTTGCCCATATGCCATTTGCCCATATGCTTGCATGCTCTTCATTTGTAGGCATTCCAAGCTTTGTAAGTATTCAAGGCCCAACATGGTAACAAGTTGTTCAATCTCACCCATTGTTGGATGGTCATCAACAGGGACGAGAAGTTCAAGGCGCAATATGCCGCTCTCCAGGCGCGTGGAGGGAAGGAAGCCGCGGCCAAGGGGGAAGACCAACTCCAAGAAAGAGGACAAGTGTGATGCGACATCAAATGCCTTGCATGCAACCTTTGAAGGCATGATGACCAAGTAGGACACAAGGGAGAAGCGCCGCCAAGACAAAGAGGAGCAAATGAAAGCCTTCATGGAGATACAAAGGATGAGGCTCGAGATGGATTCGAAGAAGCAAGTGAAGAAGCTCGAGATGGAGGCGGAGAAGCAAAGGAAGATGCTCGAGATCGAGGCCACCAATGCCAAGACCAAGGTAAAAGAAGTGGCGCTCGCTTGCATGACGAAGGGGGTGGAGGTCATGATGGTGGACTTGAGCACGGTGTCCACGAGGAAGAGGCCTTGGTTCGAGAAGGTGCAGGCCGCCATGCTCAAGTTCGATGATGAGTGATCTATGGCAGCGAGCACCATCCCTTTTTTGCATGCTGGCAAGTTTACGGACATGACGACGACCGAGATAACGTGGTTGAACTCTCGCCCCTTTTTGCGTGCTGACATGTGTGCCGACAGCTGGCAAGTGCACCAGCATGAACTGTGCAGTGTTTTTTTGAGGCTGGCACGATATCGACATGAACTCTGGATGATGGCAATGACCGCTGCTACGTTCTATGGCCACGGGTTTCTTAAAAATTCATATAGTTTTCTGCACGGACGTGAATTGGGTTGGATGGTCGGGCACACGGTCGATTCAAATGGACAAAAAAAGATAAAACATACTTTTTTGAGTCGGTTCGTTGGAGTTGCTTACAGGATCGATGACATTGATAGACGACGAGCCTACGACAACTGAGCCTAAGGCTGGTCATAGTGGAGAGTAATATAGACTAGTAACATGAATATGCTACTAGTCTATGTTACTACCTTCATAGTGGGTAGTGTCATATATGTGGTAACATAGATGTCTTCATTTATTACTTTATAGACTCATTTTGCATTGAAAAGCGCTATGCGATGGTAACATATTATGTTACTCTATTTGCCTCTCTCCTCATTAACTATTTGCCACCTCATCATTTTTGCTTATGTGGCATCTATGTTACTACCTATGTTACTCCCACTACGACGGAACGAGCAAGTGCGGCTGGTTGAGTCAGACCATCTACTGATATATATAAAAAAAGAGTCAGACCAGCTGCCAGCAGCCTGCGTGCCATGTGAGTGGGCCCACGTGTCACTGGCGTGGATTACTTAAACTCTGACCGTGTGTGCTCGACAGCTAATGAGATGGAAAACGTCTAAATCTGTCTCCCTTCTCTCGTTCTCCCCTTGCCTCTCTATCCTGCTCATCCCAAATCTCCCACCTACCTCCATTGTTGCTTGTGATTGTCTCCAGGGGCCTCACAAGGCGGCCGGACGGAGGTAGGCGACGAAGACTGTCGTGCTCATGACCACCACCCCGTCAGAATTGCCCTCGGCGGCGAGGTCCAACACCAAGGCTGTGAAATCTTGTACTAGTACGTAATTGGCATGCGTTTCCAATCTTGATGAAAACATCTTCTATATTCCTAATTTTGGATCCTTTACACAAGCCCCCGTTACAAAGAACGAATGGAAGAAGCACATCGAGTCATGTCGCTGCCGGGGAGCTTTAATTTGCGGCGGCCGGCGGCCAAGTGTCGTGGCAGTGGTCGCCCTCGTAGGTGACGACGAGCATGGCGGGGTCGTCGGTGGCGCGCTCCACGTGCTTCCGCGCCGGGCAGCCCTTGACGGTGCCGCACCTGTAGTAGCAGCGGGGGTGAGGGGACCCCTTGATGGTCTTCTGCCCGTACTTGCGCCACGAGTACTTGTCGCCGACGCCGGGGATGTCCGCCGCGCCCGAGGTTACCGTGGGCACGCGCGTCGTGTACTTCACCCGGTTCTTGCGCTTTTTCAAGCAGTGGCACCGGCCACCGGCGGCGGCGGCGTCGGAGTGCGCGCAGCGCGTCTGCTGTTGGCGTTGCTTGCGTTTGGTCCCAGCCGGGAGCGGCGGCTTGCCGGAGGACACCAGCTGGGTCCAGCCCTTCGACACGCTGCCATCGCCCCCCGCCGTCACGGACGAGAAGAAAGACGTCGACGTCACCGAAGGCGCGGCAGCCGGGGCCGCCGCCGGCGCCTTCAAAGGCTTCGTGAAGTCCAGCGTCACGCTTTTCTGCGGCGCCAGCTGCGGCGAGACAGCCGGTGCCAGTGCCTGGGCCGGCATCCGAGGAGGAGCAGAGGATTCAGGAGGGGGAGTCAACGAGTCGGCGGCATCTCCAACAGGGCCGCGGCGGAAGCGGGCGTGGCCGGTGCGGTCGAGGATGTTGATGACCCGGCGGAACCTGGACACCGCCTGGTCGGCCATCTCTCCGAGGGGCGGCGCGCAGCCGGCGCGGGAGGAGAAGGAGGAGATGACGAGCTCGAGGCTGCGGAGCCCCGCGGCAGCGGCCTCCTGGAACTGCTCCTCGGCCTCGGCCGCGTGGCCATGCGGGGCGTAGCCGCAACCCATGAGGTCGACGGCCATGTTCGGCGCCGGAGAAGAACGGGGAAAGGTGGGTGCGGCCTTGTGCTTTGGGTTGTGGCGTTGTGCGACTTTGAGATTTGAGGTGGAAATGGATGGACGGAGGGAGGGGTTTTATAAAGCGGAAAATGGGAGGAGGAGGGGAGGACGAGGAATAGTATGCGCTTTTGTTTTTTCTTTTAGGGAAAGGAATAGTATGCGCTTAAGTCAAAGGATTTGGTTAACCGAAACGCCATTTTTTGGTCTTTTCTGAAATAGCCCTCGCGTGATTCAAGTTTCGTTTCCAGCCATCTTATTGTCGAGATCTGTAATTTATCTCTGCCACTTATTTTGGAGCAACTTTAGCCGATCCCTTAAAAAATAAAGAAGTATCTGGCTGAGTAAACTTTAGGCCAAGCTGAAGCCCTAAAACCCATAGAGGAGGATAACTTTTCCTCCACCGCGTATCTGGCGTCTATCACCCTCCTCTGCCTCTCCTTCTCCTCAATCCCCGCCGCCGACGCCCCCTCCCACCCCACAATTCCCCGTCGCCCCCTCCTCCCCAATGGCCGGATCATGTGGCTGTCGGTCCCCACCGCCCATCCGCAGCGCGGATCCGCGCCGCCACAAGCGTTGCGCGGGGCCGTCCTCAAGCCGCCGTCGTGACGATGTCCCATTCCGCCGGCGCGCCGACTTCCCCAACCTTCTCGCGCCGTGGTAGCCATAGAGGAAGTACCTCGGTGTCCGGCCGGGCGTGCGGGGCGTGGGTGGCCGAGATCACCGACCATGACACCCACAAGAAGCATTGGATCGGCTCCTTCCACATGGTCGAGCTCGCCACCCGCGAGTACGACCGGTGGCAGGTTTGACTGCACGGCGTTGTTGCCCGCCTCAATGTCCTGTGGGGCGAGGCTCCCATTGAGCTCGACCCGTCAGCGCCGGGCGCGGGGGGTGGTGTGGCGGTGGCTAGGGAGAAAGGGAGCGCATCGCGGAGGAGGCCGCCGATGAGGAGTACATGGCGGACCTCCACGGCCAGTACCCCGAGCTAGTGGAGGCGGAGCACAAGATCTTCACGGAGGCGAAGCGCGCCTCTCGGACGACGAGGTGGACGGTAGCGCCGACGGCGAATTCGACGTTGAAGAATGGCGGAGGATCTTCCCCGACTGCGGCGACGATGGCACAGGGCCGAACCCCATAGGCGGTGGGATTTCGCGGGCGGAGTAGCTCGCCCTCTACAAGTCCGACCATTAATGTTTTAGTTTGACTATGCTTTGGTGGTTTTTAATGTAAATTATGTTTAGTTTTAAGTTCAAGTTCATGTTTTGGTTTAAACTAGATTATGTTTCGATGGATGCTTATGTACATTATGTGTTGAATTCCGGTTTAGAATTGTGTTTAAATTGAATCTATGTTGAACTTATGAAAATTTGCTTTTTACTCCACTAAATTTAGGAGTTAGGCTAGGTCCGATCAAAACTTAGCGGGGTAAAAATACTCCACTAAGTTTACTCCGCCGTTTTGCTTCTCTATTTTTCTGGGATCGTCTAGAGGTGGCCTAACCGGTTTTATGGGGGCTCGGCTAGAGTTGCTTCTAGAGAATGTATGTTGTCTCTGGACGGAGAAGGAAATACCAGTGTAGAGAGATGGTTTGGCAATACAATGTTCATTGTATTGATGGGATGCTGGTGCACGTACATATAATTACAAGGAAGGCCTCTACCTCAACTATACAAGACTAGGAGGTGGGCCACAACTCCAATATACATGCAACACAAAATACATACTCAACACCCCCCCTCCCGGAGTCGAAGCGTCGCCGGAGACACAGAGACCGGCCCGAAACTCCTCGAAGGCAGAAGTAGGCAATCCCTTAGTCATCACATCAGCAAACTGTTGCGATGTCGGCACGTGAAGAACCCGAACACGGCCAAGGGCAACCTGCTCGCGCACGAAGTGAATATCAAGCTCAATATGCTTCGTACGTCGATGGTGCACCGGGTTGGCGGAAAGGTAGACCGCGCTGACGTTATCGCAGTAGACAAGAGTGGCCTTGTGAACATCACAAAGCAACTCCTGGAGCAGTTGACGGGTCCAAGAGCACTCGGCCACGGCATTAGCCACGGCGCGATACTCTGCCTCGGCGCTGGAGCGGGAGACCGTGGGCTGCCGCTTCGATGACCAAGAGATCAACGAGGGCCCAAGGTAGACGCAGTAGCCTGACGTGGAGTGTCGAGTGTCAGGGCAGCCAGCACAGTCGGTATCCGAGTAGGCCACGAGGTCGGTGGAGGCAGAGGCCGTCAGAGTGAGTCCCAAAGACATGGTGTCGCATATATAATGGAGAATACGCTTCACCAAGGTCCAGTGGGAGTCACGCGGAGCGTGCATGTGGGGGCACACCTGCTGGACAGCGTACTTCAGGTCGGGTCGAGTCAGCGTCAGCTACTGTAAAGCACCAACAATGGAGAGATAGAATGCTGCAACGGACGTGAGAGACCCCTCCAGAGCAGAGACCTTCGCCTTCGTGTCGATGGGGATGGGCGCCGGCTTGCAGTTAAGCATACCGGCACGCTCCAGGAGCTCGTGGGCGTACTTCTGCTGATGCAGAAAGAAGCTGTCAGTCCGTCGGACCACTTCGATGCCGAGGAAGTAGTGAAGAGGCCCCAAGTCCTTGAGAGCGAACTCATCACGAAGAGGAGCAGTCAGCCGCCGAAGGAGATCGGAGGCAGACGCCGTGAGGATGATGTCGTCGACGTAGAGCAGCAGATATGCAGTGTCAGCTCCCTGATGATACACGAAGAGTGAGGCATCGGAGCGAGTGGACCGAAATCCCAGAGACTGCAGGAAGGCTGTGATACGCTGGTACCAAGCCCGAGGCGCCTGCTTCAACCCGTAAAGGGAACGGGAGAGCAAGCACACAAAGTCTGGGTGCTCGTCGTCGACGAAGCCAGTTGACTGCTCACAGAACACCTGCTCAGCAAGATGGCCGTGCAAGAAGGTGTTGGAGACATCCAGTTGGTGCACAGGCCAGGCGTGCGAGACCGCCAACTGGAGCACGGCGCGGATCGTGCCCGGTTTAACAACCGGGGCGAAGGTGTCGGTGAAGTCCACGCCCGCGCGCTGCCGAAATCCATGAACCACCCACCGAGCCTTGTAGCGCTCAAGAGAACCGTCCGGGCGAGTCTTGTGGCGAAACACCCACTTGCCAGTGATGACGTTGGCACGAGGGGGTCGCGGAACAAGCTGCCACGTGTGATTGCACTTTAGGGCGTCGAACTCCTCCTGCATCGCTGCGAGCCAGTGGGGATCCCAAAGGGCAGCGCGAGCGGAGGTGGGGATGGGTGACGGCGTCGAAGTCGAGGCGGCGCACACATACTCGTCGGAGGAGTAGCGCATGCTCGGCCGGAGCACACCGGCCCAGGCGCGAGTCATCATGCCAAGAGGCGGGCAGTGGCGACAGCGGGGCCCGTGGTGGCAGTCGGGCCAGCGACGGCGGCAGGGCCCGCGGCAGCGGCTGAGACGGCGGCGGCGGGCGAGCCGACGGCGACGGCCGAGCCAGTAGCCGGCGAGGGGGCAGCCGAAGCCGGCGAGGCGGCCGTGCCCGAGGCGGCCGGGGAGGGAGTCGGCGGCGAGGCCGGCGGTGACGGCAAGGGCGTCGTGGGGGCGCGAGGAGCCGCTCGTCCCACGATGCGAGAACCGCCAAAGCCCGGAGGCGGTCCAAGAGCCGAATGGAGCCGTCCACCTGACGGGGTTGCCGAAGGGCCGCCGGTGGCCGGCGGCGACGGGGCGACGAGAGGTACCTCCTGCTGAAAGGGAAACACCTTCTCATCAAAGTAAACGTGTCGGGAGGTGAATACACGATGTGAGACAGGGTCGTAACAGCGGTAGCCTTTAGTGTTAGGTGGGTAGCCGAGGAAGATGCAAGTGACGGAGCGAGGTGCAAGCTTATGAGGCGCAGTGGCGGCGATGCTAGGATAGCAGAGACAGCCAAACATGCGAAGGCCATCATAAGATGGGGGCGCACCACAGAGGAGATGGTGAGGGGCATAGTTCCAGCATGGGCGACACGGGCGGATGTTGATGAGGAGGGTGGCGGTGGCGAGAGCGTCCGGCCAAAACCGTGGAGGCACGTTAGAGTGAAAGAGGAACGTGCAAACGCAGTCATTAAGAGGGCAAATGATACGCTCGGCACGACCATTTTGTTGGGACGTGTAGGGACAAGTGAGGCGGAAGATAGTGCCATGGCAGGCTAGAAGGTTATGAACAACAACGCTGTCAAACTCTTTTCTGTTATCAGTTTGTAATGCAAGGATGGGACGGCCGAACTGTGCGGTGACATAGGAATAAAAGGCGGTGAGTATGGCAAGGGCGTCGGACTTGCGACGAAGAGGAAATGTCCACACATAATGAGAGAAATCATCTAAGATCACCAAATAGTATAGGTAGCCCGTGTTACTTGCAACCGGGGATGTCCAAACATCACTATGCAATAACTGAAACGGAAAAGTGGAAATAGTGGTAGATGCGCTAAACAGAAGACGAACATGCTTGCCAAGACGACAAGACTCACAAGTATGGTCATCGATCTTATTGCATGAGAATGAAAAACTCCAAGAATTCGACGTAAAGTGGTGGGGTTCGGGTGTCCCAAACGAGCATGCCAAAGGTCGACACCTGTGGCGAGGGCGACTAGGGTGGTGGAAGCGGTGGCGAAGAAGTGCACCGGATAGAGCTCGTCAGGACTATCGCAACGGTGAAGGACCATCCGAGTACGGGCGTCCTTCACAGAAACACCGGCATCATCAAATTCAACGGTAATGGGATTCTCACGAGCAAGACGACGAATAGATACAAGGTTCGTAACTAAATCAGGAGAAACAAGAATATTAGACATAGTGATAGGCGTAGATGTGGAAGGAAACGAAGTACGACCAACATGTGTGATAGGTAAAGAGGAACCGTTACCAACGGTGATGCGAGTAGGAGTATGAACCGGAGTGAAGGAGGTTAGAGTGCCGGGATGAGATGTCATGTGGGCGGTGGCGCCCGAGTCCATGTACCAAGCGCCGCCGGTGATGGGGCCGAGTGCAGTGCAGCCAAAGAAGTAGGGTCCCATGGCAGTGAGACCGGCAGCGAGGCAAAGCCGCCGTAGGGCTGAACCAGGGCGGGCGGAGCATGGTCGCCGGCCATCGGCGTGGCGAGTAGAGCCGCGGAGCCGGTACCGGCCTGCTGCGGCGTCACGGCGAAGTAGGCCGGATGGCCCGCCGGAAAAACCCGCGGCGTGGTGAAGGGAGCCGGCGCGTCTGCGTACATGTAGCCGAAGAGAGACGAGACGATGCGGCAGAAGACATCGCAGCAACGGCGGCGGTTGCTAGGGTAGGAAAAGGCAGTCGTGACTAATAAGCACACAAGCACGTCCTAGCTAGCAAGTAGACAGGCACACAACTAGATCGATTCCAATCGGGCTGGCTAGCGAGGGTTAGTGACGAGCGAAGGATGCAGCAGCAGTGCGGGAGGTATAGTAGCGGCGGCGGCGCCGCCGGCTAACAAGCACACGTGCACGTACAATCTAGCAAGCACACCGGCACACATCTGGATTGATGAACGTGCCTATAGGCCTCGATGTATACTGCGCGGACGTGAGCCTAGGCTGCTACTGAAGGAAGGAGAAGGGCAACGACAGAAAAAAGATGGGGATATAGAAGAAGTGCAGTGGCTGCAGGAGATGCAGCGGCTGCAGGAGATGCAGTGGCCACGAGATGCGGCGGCAGCAGGAGGTGCGGCGGTTGCGCGAGGAGGATGGCACGGCGGCGGTAAGGACTTGTGGCGGCGGCACAAGGAGGATAGAGCGCGGCGGCGGCGCACAGAGGATAGGATGCGGCGGCACGGACCTGCGGTGGCGGCTAGTGCAGCGGAAAGCGGCGGCAACCGGCGGCGGCGGTGGCGAGTAGAGGGGGCGGCGGCGGCGCGATGGAGGCGCGGCGGCGGCTAGGCTAGGGTTAGGATCGACTTGCGATAGATGCCATGTAGAAAGATGGTTTGGCAATACAATGTTCGTTGTATTGATGAGATGCTGGTGCATTTATATATAATTACAGAGAAGGCCTTTACCTCAACTATACAAGATTAGGAGATGGGTCACAACTCCAATATACTACATGCAACATAAAATACATACTCAACAACCAGGGTATAGAACTGAGAATAGCAGACTTTACTGGACTTTTTTGGCAGAAAGAAAAAGAAACCACCACCTAATGCAAGCACTAACTAATCGTGTAGTCGTCGTCGCGGAGTAGTAGCAGGAATGGGCTGGACTTTGGAGATGCGCATAGAATACAGCGGAAATGTCATCTCGGTCTCCTCGTGTATAATATTCGGCAGGTCGTGGGGTGGAGATGCGTGATCTGACTTGCCTTCGAAGTCAGCCCTTGGAAACTGGTGGCAAGCTTCCTGTACTAGTACGCCATAGGTTGTACGCACGTAGTTTATTGACAAGGAATGGTATAAACTAGCGTGATTTTCCATCTCGATGGCGAGTGCGCGTCTCTCGCCGTTGACATTACGGGTCCCCGATCTCCATCAATTTAGGCCATCAGCGTCAGGGTGAGGAGAGGCATGTGGTGCATCAGCGATCTGGGTGGTGCACTGAGCTCTAGCCCGTTGACAAAATGCTACTGCGCATGGTGGCTTTGCTCACCAGCTAGGTGCCAACCGGATGCCCCTTTGGCTCGAGCATTAACCAAAAAAAATAAGACCAACCAAGGGCTAACCCTCGTTGACTTTTTTTTATAGGAGAAACTCCGCAAGCATCCACGTCAAAGCCGATGCTTGAACTCAGGTGGGCTGGTAGCTACCCCAACTGCCCAGCCAACGGGTCGACGCCACCGACGAAGCCATCGATTCAGCCTTGCTTGAGCCGAACTGAGAGCACTTTCGGTTGACTACTTTGATTGGAGCTGATCCGAACGCTCTAAGGCACCATGGCCGGCCATTCAATTTTATCCATGTTTGTCTCTTTTTTTTAATCCGCAACACTCAAAATAATAGCATAATATCCATGTTTTGAAATAAAATAATTCAAACTTGAACTCAACTCGCATCCCCCCTCCTAAGTACCTAGAAATGCTCAATCGTATCTTTCTTAAGCTGCTATGAGTTCCTCAATGTCAAATATGTTGATGCATGTGAACAAACTCCTCAAACATGGTCGGATTCTGTGAAAGTTTGATACAATCACTCATGTTCTCAAATTCCATACCTTCGGTAGCATCTTCATCCTTACCCTCCAAGATCATTTGTGCATGATCGCACAATATGTCATCACCTCCACAAGTTCTTTGGAGCCCATATCTTTGCAGATTCTCGAACAACTACCAAATGGGCTTTGCAGCACTCAAATGCCCTCTCCACATCATTTCTAACTCCTTGTCTTTGGGCGGACTGAACTCTTTTTTGACCAACTGGGTCGGGGATAGTCTTGACGACGGTTGCCCAGGGAGGATAGATACCACCAACCAAATATTAGCATGTTGGAGTCATGACCATTGATGGTATAGTTGCATCGAGGAGTTTGTCCTTCAGTCAACCTAGCAAACAATGAAGAAAGGGTGTCAAATCCAAAGATCTTATGATGCAACTACTTCAAGAATGATTGCAGGCTTCTTAATACGGCCTTGATATTGCCCTTGTAGAGCATATGAGCAGTTCTTCCATCTGTAGTGCATGCAATCAACAGATCTGAGCATACTTGGGCATCTTCTTGCAATGAGCCTTTCGGTATCTGCGATATTTGGTTCTCTCAAGTAGTGAGGTCTAAACACCTCGACCACCATAGTAGCAAATCTGACTATGGCATTTGTGCATGTGATGTCAGACATCCGAAGGTAGTTGTCCGACAAATCTATGGTCGTGCAATATGCAAGCATCCACAATGAAGCCTTGCACTTCTTGTAACCAGAGAATCCAATTGTTTCTACGATATCCTCCATCAAGATGAAGTAGTCATCGTAGGCCCGGACGCCATTATAGAGGCGATCGAGCACATTTTGTCGGCTCCAAAAGCGCCGGCGAATTTTTTTCCATGAATTGGGCGTCGGGAGCAAAGTAGTCGTCCATTAGCGTCAAATGTTCTTTTGCACGGTTCTGATTCAAAACTTGAAGACCCTTAATTGATCCCTTAAAATTGAGAACATGATCCCTTCTGCCCAGCCCACGGGGGGCAGCGTGTGAGCCGGCTCAAGCGGGCGCGACGCAAACCTATCATAGAGAGGTGGCCCCGGCCATGCATGCATCCCACGCCTCATGGGAAAACCGTCCTCGTGTCGGGCGCCCGCGCAGACTGGATGGTCGAGGGCGTGCTAGGGAGCCATCCGCGCGAGACCAGGGCGCAATGGGCGGTGCGGAGGGCACTCGGGTGATGAGGCCCTCAGGAGACAGGTACTTCAACATCCTTTATAGCAGGAATGAGCTTCTTCTTTATACGTGTTCTACCACCACATGAATCCATCCCTGATTGGACATAAATATGTGTTATTTCTTTTTAGAAAAGGAGGATCACCCTTGGCCTCTGCATCATTACGATGCCCACAACTATATTTTATTAAAGTTTAAGAGTATCAATCTCCAACGTCATAATAATGAAAAAAAAACAACCATGCACAAATAGGAAAATATGCCTATGCACATAGCCTATTATCGGACCGCCATCCAAACCGTCTGTATGTATCTTGTGCTATCATTTCTCATTGGTTGCACCCAGAGATCATATGCTCTTGCACTTCCGCATGTTGCAGTAGTGACCACATAAAAGTCCATCTTGTAGCTCGGAAAATGACCTGCACATTACGACAATTCCAAATAGCCCAAAGAAAAGCACAAACAGTTGTGTGAATCCGTGTTTTTGTTTTAGCCTCAACCCCCATCAACCTGTTACTAAACATATTTGTAATACCCGTGGGTAGAGGTAAATTAAACGCCACATGTATCGTGCGTCATAAAATATGTATTACGTGAAGAATAAAAAATAGATATGTTTAGAATATATTAAATACTTTGAGTAGGACCATGGTCCATATATAGTCACAACACAAAATTTTGCACCATATTCGAGAATACTCAATTTGTAAACTTCCCACTATAGGCATCCTATAAAAAAAGACGTTCTTCTAATTAATTCAGATGTTTTCAAATTTCAACAGCAAGAAACCAATTGATGTATCTCACGGTGTCAACGAAAATTCTGGAGGCATTTGCCTCTTTAGCAAACTGGTACTAAAGCAGGCCGCCCATGAACCAACAAACATTGAGCACACCATCATGGGGAAAATGTATACATAGGTGCTAGCATAGTTTAAATAACCGAATCGGACTGGCGGTCAGACCGGGAAAAATTGAAAGCGGCGGCCTTGCTGGTTTTATTAGCTACTAGCAAACATACCCGTGCGTTGCATCGGGGGAGATAATTAGCGTGTCTACCAAATCATCCATCAGCGCGACATGAAACATCCAGATAGTGCCACCCAGAGACAGGGAGGTGTCCAAAAAAATGTCCATCAACGCAGCACGCTAACATCCGAACAGTGCCACCTAATGGTAGTAGGAAGGCATACACCGATGACGCATTAAGAACCATTTGAACCTTTGGCACGCCTTTTGTATGACACTTCTGATCACACCAAATATGAATAAGTCAAAGCACACCGAAGTCACTAAGTTGACTATGGACGTAAATCGTACTCCCTCCATCTATTTTTACGAAGCTTAATTTCCAACTGTTGGGGAACGCAGTAATTTCAAAAAAGTTTCCTACGATCACGCAAGATCTATCTAGGAGATGCATAGCAACGAGAGGGGAGAGTGTGTCCACGTACCCTTGTAGACCGAAAGCGGAAGCGTTATGACAACGTGGTTGATGTAGTCGTACGTCTTCACGATCCGACCGATCCTAGCACCGAAGGTACGGCACCTTCGCGATCTGCACACGTTCAGCTCGGTGACGTCCCACGAACTCTAGATCCAGCTGAGGTCGAGGGAGAGTTTCGTCAGCACGACGGCGTGGTGACGGTGATGATAAAGTTACCGGCGCAGGGCTTCACCTAAGCACTGCAACGATAAGACCGAGGTGGAAATTTGTGAAGGGGGGCACCGCACACGGCTAAGACAACTGTCAACTTGTGTGTCCTAGGGTTCCCCCTGCCCCCGTATATAAAGGAGCAAGGGGGAGGCCGGCCGGCCCTATAGGCGTGCCAAGGAGGGGAGGAATCCTCCTCCTAGTAGGAGTAGGATTCCTCCTTTCCTAGTCCTACTAGGAGGGGGGAGGAAGGAGAGGGGGAGGGAGAGGGAAAGAGGGGCCGCGCCCCCCTCCCCTAGTCCAATTCGGACTCCCTTGGGGGGGGGGGGGTCGCCACCTCCTGGCTGCTGCCCTCTCTCTCCCCTAAAAGCCCACTAAGGGCCCAATAACTTCCCGGGGGGTTCTGGTAACCCTCCGGCACTCTGGTTTTATCCGAAACCTCCCGGAACACTTCCGGTGTCCGAATATAGTCGTCCATTATATCAATCTTCATGTCTCGACCATTTCGAGACTCCTCGTCATGTCCGTGATCACATCCGGGACTCTGAACAACCTTCGATACATCAAAACACATAAACTCATAATACCGATTGTCATCGAACGTTAAGCGTGCGGACCCTACGGGTTCGAGAACTATGTAGACATGACCGAGACTCATCTCCGGTCAATAACCAATAGCGGAACCTGGATGCTCATATTGGTTCCTACATATTCTACGAAGATCTTTATCGGTCAAACCGCATAACAACATACGTTGTTCCCTTTGTCATCGGTATGTTACTTGCCCGAGATTCGATCGTCAGTATCTCAATACCTAGTTCAATCTCGTTACAGGCAAGTCTCTTTACTCGTTCCGTAATGCATCATCCCGCAACTAACTCATTAGTCACATTGCTTGCAAGGCTTATAGTGATGTACATTACCGAGAGGGCCCAGAGATACCTCTCCGACAATCGGAGTGACAAATCCTAATCTCGATCTATGCCAACTCAACAAACACCATCGGAGACACCTGTAGAGCATCTTTATAATCACCCAGTTACGTTGTGACGTTTTATAGCACACTAAGTGTTCCTCCGGTATTCGGGAGTTGCATAATCTCATAGTCATAGGAACATGTATAAGTGATGAAGAAAGCAATAGCAACAAACTAAACGATCATCGTGCTAAGCTAACAGATGAGTCTTGTCCATCACATTATTCTCTAATGATGTGATCCCGTCCATCAAATGACAACACATGTCTATGGCTAGGAAACTTAACCATCTTTGATTAACGAGCTAGTCAAGTAGAGGCATACTAGGGATACTCTGTTTGTCTATGTATTCACACATGTACTAAGTTTCCAGATAATACAATTCTAGCATGAATAATAAACATTTATCATGATATAAGGAAATATAAATAACAACTTTATTATTGCCTCTAGGGCATATTTCCTTCAGTCTCCCACTTGCACTAGAGTCAATAATCTAGTTCACATTGCCATGTGATTTAACACCAAAAGTTCACATCATCATGTGATTAACACCCATAGTTCACATCGCCATGTGACCAACACCAAAAGGGTTTACTAGAGTCAAATAATCTAGTTCACATCGCCATGTGATTAACACCCAAAGAGTACTAAGGTGTGATCATGTTTTGCTTGTGAGAGAAGTTTACTCAACGTGTCTGCCTCATTCAGAGCCGTATGTATTTTGCAAATTTTATATGTCTACAATGCTCTGCACGGAGCTACTCTAGCTAATTGCTCCCACTTTCAATATGTATCCAGATTGAGACTTAGAGTCATCCGGATCAGTGTCAAAGCTTGCATCGGCGTAACTCTTTACGATGAACTCTTCATGACCTCCATAATCGAGAAATATCTCTTTAGTCCTCTAAGGATACTTTTGATCGCTGTCCAGTGATCTACTCCTAGATCACTATTGTACTCTCTTGCCAAAATCATGGTGAGGTATACAATTGGTCTGGTACAAAGCATGGCATACTTTATAGAACCTATGGCTGAGGCATCACTGGTGCGCGTCGGTCCTAAACAAACGGTTTTTAACCCCTTTCCGCGACGGCATTTGGAACCGTCGCCAAGTTAGTGTGGGTGATAGGGGGTCCTTCCCACATGACCCAGAAACCGTCGGGGATAGGGCCCCTATAGTACTCCTACTCATTTCTGCTTGCATTGCCATCGCAGTCGGTATTCTGTGGTTCTACGTTTACGATGCGCGGCCCATCACAAATGGTTCACTATTATAGAATGTGTATGATGCGCGTGTCGTGGTTCTAAGGCTGACAGTAGAATGGGGGGTAGGTATGAGGAGGCAAGATCCCAGCTATGGTGAAGTTGTACACACAAGATTTACGAGTTCAGGCCCTTCACGGTGGAAGTAACAGCCCTACGTCTTGGTGCTCGGAGCTCGGTCGATTGGATTATGTGTGTGAAGTTACAGGGGGTGCGAACCCTTGTCCCTGAGGAGGGGGGTGGCTTATATAGAGTTCGCCAGGCCCCTCCCGCCCTCAGTTACACAGTGTTTAAGGTATAAAGACGGGGCGTTTCTGGTAACGCCAGTAATAAAGTTACATAAATGATCATTAAGTCTACAGAGTAAACGTTCGACCGTTGCTGTACAGAGCAGCTTTAGATCTTCTGGTCGTCGAGTGACTATTGTTATGGTCGAGTGACATTGACTCTGTCGAGTGGAATGCTTCTGGTCGAGTGGATGATGATATCTCTTGAATGCTTCTGGCTTTAGAGTGGTGTCCTTGGGTAGGGTGTCTAGGTCAGGCCTATGACCCTACCCTAGGTACATGTCGTCGTCATTAGCCCCCGAATGGTTCAGGGTTCGAGTGGAGAAGGAGTTAAAAAATAATTCCGACTCAGTTCTTGCGCTTCGGAAGCATTTTGTTGGGATCAATGAACAACGTGACGACTTCAACTTGATCCATTCTTAGTTTGTCAAGTGAACTTTGCTGCTAAGCTCCGAGTGTTGATATGGAAAAAATCTTCGGTCTAACGGACTGCTCTGCTGCTCCCGGATCTTGCGGGATTCAAAATTTTGGGAAGCGCGCGGGACGGAGGAGGCCGCAGTAATCGGGGCGGATTAGGCAGGGGCGCCTCGATATCCGCGCCACCTTTTTCGCCACATACCGCGCGCGTGACTGTTGCGGGATTTGACAGGATTGCCTGGGCCCACGGGTCAGCCACTCAAAAATGACTCCATATAAGGCATTGGATTGGGGAATTCTGCATAGTGCGCCTCAATTCTTCCTTCTTCCTCCTCTGCTTCTCCACCGCCACTACTTCCGCTCTCAACGCCGCATTCCGCCCATGCACCTCTTGCTGCGATGGCAAAGGACAAGACGGCGGCGGTGGAGCGCGCAAAGAAGGGGGCGGCAAAGGGGAAGGGGAAGAAGACCGGCAGGAGTGGGTCGTCGTCGAGATCCGGCTTGCCGCGCGGCTGGGTCCAAGGCGACTGGATCCAGTCCACAATCGAGCTGGACGACTTGCGAGATCTGGCCGAGTGCGGGCTGATCGAGCACGGTTCCTGGAGGCTTCCGGGAGATGAAACTGAGCCGCAGCCTCAGGAGGGCGAGTGCGTCTTGCTCACCACCCATGTCAACCGCGGTTTTTCCTTGCCCCCACATCCCTTTTCCGTGCTTTTCTGAACTTCTTCGGAGCTCAACTCCACCATTTCTCCCCCAACACTATCACGTACCTTTCTGCTTTTGTCTCTCTGTGTGAGAATTTCCTGGGCTGCCGACCGCACTGGGGTCTATTTAAGCACATCTTCACATGCCGCTCGCAGACTATGAAAAAAGCTAGTCCGAGTGACGAGAAAACCCAGGTGATCCAGATGTGCGGGGGCTTAGGTATCCAGATGCGGGGGAAGAGTGCCTTTCCAGCGATGACTCTCCCTGACTCGGTTAGAGGGTCGTAGTCGACTTGGTTTTATTGCAAAGACAAGTCGACCCCTGGTCATTCGACTGGTCTCCCTCCCTTTTCTTTGGCGCGAGTCCAGAAACCCACTACCTTGAAAGTGACTCCAGCAGAGAAGGTGGAGGTGGCCATGTTGATGGAGCGAGTGGTTTAGCGGATTCATGAGGGTGTGACTGGTATGGATTTGCTCGAGGTATTTCTCAGTCGACGTATCCAGCCTCTCCAGGCTCATGATCACTCGATGTGGATGTACTCGGGGATTGAAGATTCCACTCGGATCCACCCGGAGGATGTTGACGAGAAGACGGTGGCGCAGTGGGTGCAAGCCATAACAGGAAACAAGGACAAGCCCAGGGGGTCCCGAAGAGTTTTGCCATTCGACACCAACAACCAACCAGACAAGGTCTACTCTTTATTTTTGAGTGTTTTTCATTCTGACTTGCAATTGTTTACTGAGTCGGCCATCCTTTGTTCACCTCTTTCGCTTCGCAGATCTATATGGAGACATACTCAATGCCGAACAGGGAGCAAGAGTAGTACCAGGAAGGAGAAGAAATCGGAGGCGAAAGCATGGATTGGCAGTCTGATGGAGGAGAAGAGGAGAAGGAAGGTGAGGACTCGAGCAGTGGCGAAGAAGTCGAGTCACCACCTCACAACGAAAGGCGTTCCAAGAATAAGCACGACCCAGCAAGCGTCCATGGCAAAGTAGCTCTGTCGACTGGACAGACTTCCAAGCACACTCGGACCTCTTCCCCTGTGCCGAGTGAAAAGGCTTCAAAGCAGCCCAAAGTTGCAGCATCAAAGTCTCGGAAGATCCTGCCCAAGATCAAGATCGATGTTCCCGTCGCTTCTGCGTAAGTGTCTTGTCCTCATTTTTTGCTCAAGGAACTGTCCAGTCGACTCTCTTCTTGATTTAACCGAGTGAATCTTGAAACTTTTAGTGCTGCTACCTCTGGGACTTCTGCATACAGAGACGATGATGAGGAAATGGGGGACGCGGTCACTTCCAACCCAGGTATGACTTTTGCAATCTTGTCTTTACTTTCTCAGCTGTTTTGTTGGTCGACTGAATTCAGACGATTGATTCTTTTGCAGCTCCTCCCAATGGCATTGATCTTCCAGATGACGACGATGATGTGCCGCTGAGGCCTATGGGAAGGAGAACCAGGAAAACATCAACTGGCAAGGTGCCTTAGTCGACGCCAGTGACGGAACCGGTGATCCAGGAGACCGGCGATGCCAATCGGGCTTCTGTGACTTTTGCCGTACCACTGTCGAGTGCCCAGCCTTCAGTGTCGACTGCACGGACTCAAGCCGACCCATCTTCACTCTTCACTGCGCACCACGTCCTAGAGGACCAAGTGGGTGCTGCTAAGGAGGCTATACGCCAGGCAAGCATCATGATGGAGCAGATGAAGGTGGTTCGGAAGGCCAGTCAGGCTGCTTACGACACCAGTTCAGCTCTCCAGAGCAACGTCCAGGTTGGTTGACTACCGACTGATCCCTTAGCTTGTCGCTTGTTCTGTTAGGATATGCTACCTGAAAACTTTCCTTGAGCGTCTTTTCATCAACCTGCATTTTTCATTTGTACACCCACTGGGTGTTTGGACTTAATACTGAATAGTTTTGCATCTTGAGTCGACTAAGTTGTGTCGATTGAGTCTTTGAACTAGTGGGGTCACGCTAAGTGCACCCACTGGGTGTAGTCCCTGAGACCATAGTTGGCTGCTGGCAGACGGCTATGGTCTGAGCATCAGAACTTTCTCACTCGGTCTAAACGGACCACGTCGAGTGGAACTTGAACCAGTGGGGGCACGCTGAGTGAACCCACTGGGTGTAGTCCCCGAGACCGTAGTCGACTGCGGGCAGTCGACTCTGGTCTGAGAACAACTTTCCTCTTTTCTATATATTTTTTGTTTACACTTGGCCTGGATAGACCATGTCGAGTGGAAACTGGACCAGTGGGGGCACGCTAAGTGCACCCACTGGGTGTAGTCCCCGAGACTATTGCTGGATGTTTGATTCGGCAGTAGTCTTAGAACTTGTTGAATTTATCACTCTATTGCTCTGAAGTAACCAATCTTTTCATCCGTCGACTGGCCGTCCTTTGATTACAGAAATCCTGTGAACTTGGAGCTCGTTTTGCTGACCTGGAGCAGAAGCAGATTCAGCTCAATCTCGACCTGGAGCTAGCCAAGACAAACTTGCAGAAGGCCAAGGATGAAGCCGCTAGTATGAAAAACTTGTCGACTGATTTGTTCCTGAACCGAGTGTTATTTGCTTTTTCTGAACCGAACGTTATTCCTTTCAGAAACAATGAACCAGGCTCTGGCGAAGAAGGATCTGGATCTTGCAGCCGCGCAGAAAGCAGCCGAAGAGAAAACTGCACTCGCCGACGAGACGCTGGCTTCAGTTGGCAAACTGGAGGAAGGGAATGCCAAGCTGAAAACTGCCCTTGATGAAGCCAACAAAGAAGCCACTCGTCTGAAGAAGGACAAGAGGGCCCTGACCGACAAAGTAGAAGGCATCGCCCGCAAGAGAGATGACTTGGAGAATTATCTGGGAGGGCTTGCCAAGAAGCTGTTCGTCATGCTTGAAGGTGCTTTCCTTTGTCCGACTGACTTGTTGTTGTCGACTCGGTATATAACCATTGACTCATGGTTGTATTGCGTGTGCAGAATTTTGCCAGAACTGCGAGGAAGAGACTGGGCGAATTGAGACAAGCTTGGACCCCATCCTCTCTCCTGTTAAGGACAAAGCTACCATGAACGTGCTCCGATTGGAATCCCGTGTCGCTGGTGTTGTCGACTACCTTGGTCGACTGAAAGTCGCGGTGTCGCAAATCGACACAGCACTCTGGGCAGGGGCGACGCTCCAAAATGACCTCGAGTCTCTGATGGCTCAACTCAATGAGGTTCCTGGTCGAGTGCAGGAATGGAAGAAGTCTTCTGCTCGATGCAGTGCTGATGTGGCTCTGTCTCTGGTTCATGTCCACTGCAAGGAAGCGCGAGAAGAGAAGCTAGCGGCAATCAAGGTTGCCAATACCAAAAGGCATGACTTCCAATCCTTCGTGGAAACCTTTATTGCTGCTGCCACTCGTATTGCTGACGGAATCGACCTGGACGAGATCGTCGAGCCTGCTAGCCCTCCTCCTGCGGAGTGAATAAACTTTATGCCTCACCTTAAATTTGCCTCGGAATGCCGAGTGATTTTGTAACCGTTAAACTCCTTCGGGCCTGATGCCCGAGTACTTTAATCCGTGGTCTGGAACCTTAGGATTTATCTGAACTTGGTTTATCTCTGAATATGCTGGTGTTTGCCTTCGAGTGGAACTTGTTTCTTCACTCGGATTAGTCTTTGTACTTGTGATGCAGCTCTGAGGAGAAGGTAACAGTCGACCTGCACCTCGTCGTCCTTGCGGATCGGGATGGAGCACACGTTGTATTTATGGCGCAGTTTTGAGGAGAAGGTCGCAGTCGACCTGCACCTCATCGTTCTTGCGGATCAAGATGAAGCGCACATTGTACTTATGGCGCAGCACTGAGGAGAGGGCCGCAGTCGACCTGCACCTCGTCGTCCTTGCGGATCAGGATGGAGCGCACATTGTACTTATGGCGCAGCTCTGAGGAGAAGGTCGCAGTTGACCTGCACCTCGTCGTCCTTGCGAATTGGTCCTTACTTGGAACGTGTTTTAAACTTAGGCGAGCACCGGACTGCAGCTAAGCCCCCGAGTGAGAGGCTTGCTCACCACTCGGTAGGATTTTTCAAACTTAGGCGAGTACTGGACTGCAGCTAAGCCCCTGAGTGAGAGGGTTGCTCTTCACTCAGTAGGATTTTTCAAACTTAGGCGAGTACTGGACTGTAGCTAAGCCGCCGAGTGAGAGGCTTGCTCACCACTCGGTAGGATTTTTCAAACTTAGGCGGGCACTGGACTGCAGCTAAGCCGCCGAGTGAGAGGCTTGCTCACCACTCGGTGGGATTTTTCAAACTTAGGTGAGTACTGGACTGCAGCTAAGCCCCCGAGTGAGAGGCTTGCTCACCACTTGGTAGGATTTTCAAACTTAGGCGAGCACTGGACTGCAGCTAAGCCCCCGAGTGAGAGGCTTGCTCACCACTCGGTGGGATTTTTCAAACTTAGGCGAGTACTGGACTGCAGCTAAGCCCCCGAGTGAGAGGCTTGCTCACCACTCGGTAGGATTTTTCAAACTTAGGCGAGCACTGGACTGCAGCTAAGCCCCCGAGTGAGAGGCTTGCTCACCACTCGGTGGGATTTTTCAAACTTAGGCGAGTACTGGACTGCAGCTAAGCCCCCAAGTGAGAGGCTTGCTCACCACTCGGTAGGATTTTTCAGACTTAGGCGAGTACTGGACTGCAGCTAAGCCCCCGAGTGAGAGGCTTGCTCACCACTCGGTAGGATTTTTCAAACTTAGGCGAAACGGATTTGCATCTAAGCCCCCGAGTGAGAGGCTTGCTCTCCACTCGGCAGGATTTTATTTTTTGGAACTTAGGCGAAGCGGATTCGCAGCTAAGGCACCCACTGGGGGATTTAGAACACATAAAACAACAATCATTTAAGAGACTGAAAAACTGTGTCTTTTGATAATCAAACTAGGAGGTATTTCTTATTACATCTCAATAGTCTGAATACTTAAGTATAAAAGGGGCGGAGCAGCTCCGCATTCCAAGCGCGTGGCTCTTCTTTATTGTGCTCGGCATTGTAGAGGCGATATGCTCTGTTGTGGAGCACTTTGGTGATGATGAAGGGGCCCTCCCAAGCAGGAGCGAGTTTGTGTGGTCGCTGCTGATCCACTCGAAAAACCAAGTCCCCCTCTTGAAATGCTCAACCTCTCACGTTCCTGGCGTGGAATCGATGCAAGTCTTGCTGATAAATGGTCGACCGGATCAAAGCCATCTCTCTTTCCTCTTCCAGGAGATCAACTGCATCTTGCCGAGCCTGTTCTGTGTCATCTTCTGAAAATTTTTCGACTCGGGGTGCATTGTGAAGCAAGTCACTCGGAAGCACAGCTTCAGCCCCATAGACTAAGAAGAATGGAGTTCGACCAGTCGACCGATTAGGAGTTGTCCTCAATCCCCAAAGCACTGACGGAAGTTCATCGACCCAAGCACCTGCTGCATGCTTGAGGTCACGTATTAATCGGGGTTTCAGTCCTTTGAGAATCAATCCGTTTGCTCTTTCAGCTTGCCCATTCGATTGGGGATGGGCGACTGAAGCATAGTCGACCCGAGTGCCTTGGGAAGCGCGGAAGGCTATGAACTCATTATAATCGAAGTTTGGCCCATTATCAGTGATGATGCTATGCGGAACACCATATCTGAATGTTAACTCTCTGATGAAGCTAACAACAGTACTGGCTTTGAGGTTTTTGATTGGCTTGGCTTCAATCCATTTGGTGAACTTGTCGACTGCTACGAGCACATGGGTGAAGCCGCTCCCGGCAGTCCTCAGAGGTCCAACCATATCTAACACCCAGACAGCAAAGGGCTAGACGAGTGGAATGGTCTTCAGGGCTGATGTAGGCTTGTGAGACATGTTGGAGTAGAACTGGAAACCTTCACATTTTTCGACTATGTCTTTTGCTATTTCATTCGCTCGTGGCCAATAAAATCTTGCTCGGTATGCTTTGGCCACAATGGTCCGAGAGGACGCATGGTGACCACAGGTCCCCGAGTGGATGTCGTTGAGGATCACTTGACCTTCTTCCGGTGTTATGCACTTTTGAGCGACTCAGGTAACACTTTCTCTGTAAAGCTGTCCACCCATTACTGTGAAAGCTTTGGATCGATGGACAATCTGACGGGCCTCTTCTTCATCTTCCAGGAGTTCTTTCCTGAGAATATATGCAATGTACGACACTGTCCAATCGGGAATGATAACCAAAACTTCCATGATCAAGTCGACCACGGCTGGGATCTCAACTTCAGTCGGATCAGTAGGGCTTTTAGGCTGTGGAGGCTCTTCCGTAAAGGGATCCTCTTGGACAGATGGCGTGTGAACATGTTCCAAGAACACATTACTGGGAATAGGCTCACGCTTGGAACCTATCTTTGCCAAATCATCAGCTGCTTGATTTTTCAGTCGGGGTATATGATGAAGCTCTAACCCCTCAAACTTCTTTTCTAACTTTCTCACTGCATTACAATAGCCAGTCATAGCCGGGCTCCTGACGTCCCACTCTTTCATTACTTGATTAACCACCAAATCTGAGTCACCGTAGACCATTAGGCGATGGACGCCGAGTGAAATGGCCATACGCAACCCGTACAGAAGTGCTTCATATTCAGTTTCATTGTTGGAGGAATCAAAATGAATCTGAAGAACATAGCTGAGTCTATCTCCTCGGGGGGATACCAATACCACCCCAGCACCAGAACCATTCAGCATCTTGGATCCATCAAAGAACATGGTCCAATGCTCCGAGTGAATCTGAGTCGGTTGTTGCTGCTCAACCCACTCAGCGAGGAAATCTGCTATTGCTTGGGACTTGATAGCTTTCTTTGCCTCAAACTTGATATCCAAGGGAAGGAGTTCAATCGCCCACTTTGGCACTCGACCAGTTGCATCTCTGTTGTTCAGAATTTCTGACAATGATGCGTCGCTGACGACTGTAATGGAGTGATCAGAGAAATAATGTGCAACCTTCTTCGTGGTCATGTAAATTCCATAAACAAGCTTCTGATAATGCGGATATCTCTGCTTGGACGGAGTCAAGACTTCAGAAATATAGTACATTGCACTGAACTTTATAGGCTTTTCCTTCTTCTTCCCGCTCGACCGTGAGTACTGTACTGACAACTTGTCCAGTGGCTGCAATATAAAGCAGTAAAGGCTCTTTGCTGATTGGGGCAGCGAGCACCAGCTAGGTGGAAAGCAGGGTTTTGAGCTCTGCAAACGCTGCGTCAGCTTCAGGAGTCCACTCGAACTTATCAGATTTCTTCATCAGTCGGTAAAGAGGCAATGCCTTTTCACCGAGGCGAGAGATGAATCGACTCAAGGTGGCCAAACAACCAGTAAGCTTCTGAACGTCATGCACACGCAAAGGGTGTTTCATCCGGAGTATGGCTCCAACTTTCTCTGGGTTCGCGTCGATCCCTTGTTCGGAAACGGGGAAACCGAGTAACTTTCCTCCTGGAACTCCAAATGTGCACTTCAATGGATTAATCTTGATATCATATCTTCTCAGGTTGGCAAAGGTTTCAGCAAGGTCAGTCAGCAGGTCGGAACCTTTGCGCGACTTGACCACAATGTCATCTATATATGCTTCCACATTCCGACTGATTTGAGTGAGCAGGCACTTTTGAAGCATCCTCATAAATGTGGCACCAGCGTTCTTGAGACCGAATGGCATGGTGACATAGCAAAAGCACCCGAATGGGGTGATGAAAGCTGTTTTTATCTCATCGGGTCCATACAGTCGGATATGATGATACCCGGAATACGCGTCCAGAAAAGACAAACGCTCACACCCCGCAGTTGAGTTGACAATTTGGTCGATACGGGGGAGGGGAAAATGATCTTTCGGGCAGGCCCGATTGATATGTTTGAAGTCAATACACATACGAAGTGAGTCGTCCTTCTTGGGGACCATGACAACATTGGTGAGCCACTCAGAGTGGTAAATCTCTCGGATGAACTCAGCTGCCAGAAGCTGAGCCACTTCCTCGCCAATTGCCTTTCTTTTCTGTACGGCGGACCGTCGAAGATGCTCTTTGACTGGTTTCACTTTCGGGTCGACTCGCAAACGATGCTCAGCCAGTCCCCTGGGTACACCTGGCATGTCAGAAGGTTTTCATGCAAAGATGTCCCAGTTCTCACGGAGGAACTGGATGAGCGCTTCTTCCTATTTGCTGTCGAGTGATGTTGAGATATGAGTAGGGGCAGCATTAGGATCGGTCGGATGAATATGAATGGGCTTTGTTTCACCGGACGACTGAAATGCAAAATCTGTGGCAGGCTTCTTGGTTCGCAACAAATCACTCGGATCTGCATTCTTCTGGTATCACTACAAAAAAATACACTTCCGTGGTGATACGTGTTTGTCACAGTAGGTCACGTTTTTTGTCATGCATGTACATCCATGACGATTTTATGACAGAATCAAGATAGTCATACCTGTGCTGTCGTAGAAGTGTTCCATGACATTACCAAAATTATCATCACGGAAGTGTCCACTTCCATGACGATAAATCGCGCGTCACAGAAGTGCTTTCGTCAAGGGTGACCGACACGTGGCATCCACCGTAACGGAACACCGTTAAGCTATCTGGTCGGGTTTTGGATCCGATAACCCGTTAACAGCCCAGACCAATGGGAAATTTCCACGTGTAAAATTCTTACTGGCCGGACGAAACACGTGTCAGCTCGTCAGTGGGTCAGATAGGCGCCTATGGCAAGAGTCACGGCCACGGCCCACCACTGGCCCATTTAGCTTACAAAGCCGGCCCGTTTGACTTGGTCAAAAGTTAACGGGCTGGCCCATGAAAAGCCTGTTAACGGTCTCTTTGCAAATAGCCCATTTTACGGCCTGTTAACTCACGGCCAGTTAGGCCCTAAAGGAAATCGGCCCAACAACGTCATGTGGGCCGTCGAATATAACACCAGCCCATTTCACTTTTGGCCCATGTATGGCCCACGACATCTTTCGGCCCATATGAAGCCTTCGTATCTTTCGGCCCTTTACAGGCCCACGGTGACTCTAGCCCATAATGAACAATAATTTTCTTTATACCCGTTAACGGCCCGTGATTTACATGGGCCATTTCCAGCCCGTGTTAGCTTTCGGCCTATTGACGGCCCATACGTTCTTGGGCTCCTTTTCGGCCCTCGATTACTTCCGGCCCGTTACTGGCCTGTTCCCCTAATGGGCCAAATTCGGCCCATGGCAAGAGTCGGCCCGTTACTGGCCTGTTCCCCTAATGGGCCAAATTCGGCCCATGGCAAGAGTCGGCCCGTTACTGGCCTGTTACCCTAATAGGCCAAATTCGGCCCATGGCAAGAGTCGGCCCGTTTCTGGCCTGTTAACCCGTTGCGCCGTTTCCAGCCCGTCCTATGTTCTGGCCCATTAACGACCCGTTATGCCTGTGACAGAATTAAGCTTTTGCTGTCCTACAGCCTGTTAACGGCCTGTTACCGTGCTGGGCCAATACCAATTATGCCTGATTACGGCCCATGTAGACCCATTTATCCGACGGCCCGAGGCCCACCGATTACAGGCCCATTTATCGACGGCCCGTAGGAGACCCATGGATCCTACGGCCCATATATGGCCCATGGTAGTTGCGGCCACTAGCAAACCAGGGAAAAAGAAGACTAGGAAATAAATAAGGCCGAAACTAACGCTAGGCTATTAAGGCGATTGCACAGATTACATCCACTCGGCATCAAAGATCGCCACCAGTGCAAATATAGGGAACACCCTACACTATACAAAAATGGCTTGCTGTTTTCTTCAGCCGGTGGCTGCACGTTAAGAATAAATTTTGTATCGCACCAAAACAAATTACAACTATATAACAAAAGGAAGGTTGGCATAAAACTTAACAGTCTAGCAGATAAATGCACCACCAGAAGTTCAGAAACTCAGTTCATTTGACCTGACTGTTACGTTTTCATGCTGTATTGTCCGATGGAGCACCATAACCCTCGCCTTCATTTCCCCTAGGCTCCTGAACAACATAGCAAATGTCTGATAGTCTGGTTTCAAAACCATGCATATCTTGACGACATTGAGCAATGTTTCTCCTTGTTTCACAAAGGGTCTCTGTTAGGGAATGGACTTGTGTCTGGAGCGCAGATACAACATTGCTTTGAGCTTGCATATCTTGATCATGAGGCAGTTTGGATGATATTGCCTTAACAACCAACCCAGTATTACGTAGGAACGTGCTTTTGGCACTGTTAGTGGACAGGTACTGACCCACTGCAGCAAGAGCTGACATTGCGGTTATAGTTGCCTTGCCACCTTCAGAAGGTGGCAGTTCCACCATTTTTTCCATAGCTCACTGAAAAGTTGAGGTTTTACATTAGTAGTACCAGAACAGAAGATATTAAGGAGGCAGCAAAACCAAACAAAATATCTTTGGTCTATATACAGAACTTATTCTGGTGAACCCATGTAAAATATTAGTTGTATTTTATTGCAAAGTACATAATAAAACCAGGTTCCAAACATATGACCATGTACCATCGCTAATGTATTGTCTATTTCTTCACATTGTATTGAGGGCTAAGGATAAAGAGACGAAGTTTATAATACGGTAAGCATAGTATGACATCATTCATATCACAAAACAATTGAGAACAGACAAACAGGCAATTGTAACGTTGTGTGGGCAAGTCCAGCACGGAACTAGATTACGGGTCAAGGTCAAAGGAACATGACTCCTCTCTTTTAAACCTTGTAAGGTGCAATGATACGCTAAGACAATTGTGTATAAAATTGAAAAGAGTAATAGACATTGGCTGCAAACCATGCAGTTCAAGGCACAAGTCAGAGTAAGTAGTAGTTAAAAGGCATGAGGATTAAGGACTTACAACAGCGGCTTTGACTGGTGTAGTCATGCCCTTCTTCTTGCTGGTGTGACAGTCCTTGAAGATTTCCACAACATTTGGTTCAGGTACTTTTTGGTCCTTGCGGGCTTTCCTCTGCATTTCGAACAAGTCAATATAGATATGATAATATGGTACAGCGAAAAGAGTGAAACAACAGCTAATTACAAGAGCCTCGTAGTGTGCAATATAGCTACGAGATCCTGTCGTCTGTTGGAATTTCACTTTCGTACGGTTGGCCTTGTTCTTTGAACAGTTCACCTACAAGAAGATAGATTTGTGTGGCACATGCGTAAATAGGACTTCAACATGTGATCTGATCACATATATATAATGTACCTGATACTTCGGATCAGACCAGTGTTTAACAAGGCCCCTCCAGTCTTCATCCGATATATTTTCCACTGGAGATGTTTGGGAAAGTTCACTGTTAGCCTTGCCTTCAAAGTGAGTTTTCCTCAAGTTATACCGATACTGTCGCAGAGCAGACTTGAAAACATGGGTGCAAGCTTGTCTGGTTGCATCATCTTGGCTATCCAACTTGAACCTCATCTGTTGAAAATTATGGGAGTCTCATTATCAGCAACCTAGAAAGTATGGGACAGAGCAAGACGATATTACTAGTTTCCATACATAACCATACTTACAGATAAATGGTCGAGGAAGGTGTTGAACTGGGTTTCGTCTTTGTCATTCCTGTACTGAATCCATGTTGGGAGGATACGTACATGACACCTAACGGCAACCGTTGCCTCTGATACTAACTTGGCTGACTCTGTAGCATCACGTGGCCTTTTTAAACCTGCCTCAAAACGGATCTCCATTCTTCCTCCTCTAGATTTAGTTAACCTATCAAGCATTATCCCTGATGTTTGTTTCCTCTTGCGCCTAGGTGCTAGTCCAACAACGAACATAGGAAGTGTTAGTGTACATCAAACTGTGAGACTACATATAAAAAAGCATGCAACTGTAACTTGAGTCCAGCAACTACCTTCTTGTTGTTGAAGCTCACAAGGTTCATCTGATATTGCCAACTCGTCATGTGTCAAGAGTGCTTGGGAAGTAGTGTCAGGTGGCAAGGGAGCTTGGGAACGTGCTGCTAGCTCAGTTGACGCATGAGTAAGTCGTGCAACTGGTAGTACTGTGGTAGGTGTTGCAAGAACTAGGGTTGTCTCTGCTTGTTTGGTGGCAGCTATTTGTTTCTGTTTGGCTTTTTTTGCAACTCGTGTAGCATGGGATGCCGTGTTTGTAGAATTTTCCGCTGGACTTTGACCTTCTATTGCACCATAAGTACCAGCAGAATCTGCAGGGTTCATCCGCTTCTCATTCCCTGCCATTCTGTGTTTCTTCCTCTTTCTCTGTGCCATGTTAAGTCAAGCTGACAAGAAAAACGAATAACAATTTAGTTCTTCAGAACAAATTGATGCGTGATGCAGACGAACTGAACTTTGATGTTAGACAACCACATGATAGGAGGATGTAATATGTATGAAAAACAGGACGGAAGATGTTGAGGATATAGACCTTGGAGTCACCCGCCAGGAGGGCCGGGTACTCTAAGGGTCATTGCCAGAAGCCCGGAGCTAAGTTTCAAGATGATGGGCCGGAGATGGGCTGAGACCCGGATATGGCTTAAAGCCCGTAGTTACAATCATTGTTATAGTAGACTTGTAGTGTAAGGCAAGTATTATTTAGAGTCCAAGCCGGACGCTCTTATGAGCCGGCCGGGTCTCTAAGGGCTGCTGGGCGTTGGCCTCCCTATATAAAGGGAGGACCCGGCAGCGGTTTAAGGGCGACAACAATCTCATCGAGAGCCGGGCATAGCTGTTTAGCTCCCTGGCGATCATAACCCTAATCAGTAACACCTCAAACTGGACGTAGGCTTTTACCTTCACCGTAAGGGGCCGAACCAGTATAAATCCTCGTGTTCCTTGTCCCGCATAACCCCTTCAAGCTTCCTAGTTGCGATGGCTCCACGACTAAGTCCTAGCTCGAGGACATCTGCCGTGACAATTCCACGACAGTTGGCGCTCACCGTGGGGCCAGCGCACGGTGGATTTGAGTTCTTGAAGGGCAGCTTCGAAGGGCTCAAGGGATATGCTGTGGGCCGGATGACCAAGAGTCGTCGCGGCAAGCTCTACATCGACGATGCGGACTGGGGCCCCGACGCCGGCTCAATTGAGTACGGGTACCGGGTCCCCTTTGGCGCAATTCATGTCTTCATTGGCAAGATTGGTGAGCCGGGCCCCGAGCCGGATCTTTGCGCCGACCTCATTGAAACAGCTCAACGCGCACAACCCGCCCGGGCCCGGCCTGCCTTAAGGCGCGCTTTTGTGGGATGCATCCATGGAGGGCCCTCTGATCCATCCAGGTCCGGTGATGAGGCGGCCGCCGGCTCTGACGGCGAGTCGGCCACTGATGAGTCAAACTCGTTGTACCAACTTCAAGATGGCAGGCTCATGGGTTGTTCCGACGGTGACAGTATTCCGGACCTTCTTGACCCACCAAGTCAGGTTGGAGTTTTTATGGCTGGTGCGCAGCCTGTTCAGAACCCTGCTGCTGGAGCGGGAAACCCGGTGCCTTCTCCGGCTCAGGTGCTAATGGATCTCACGGACAAGATGACGGCCCTGTTAACCGCCACGGTTGATCCGGTGGATCAAGTTCAGCATGATGCGGAGGTGGCACAGCTAAAATTAGATCTGATAAAAGCTAAAGAGGATCTCGCAGCGGAGGGGATCAGGCTGGCTGCGGAGCGGGCGGCTCTCGACGCCCGGACTCAGCTGATTCAGGCGCAGTCCTTCCAACTCACGATGGATCAGAACGCGGCCAACGAGGTCATGAGAAGGAGGCATCAGAAGGCCCAGTCTCGACTCCCGCCGGTTTACGATCCACGCAATCTCTTCAACACGCCGGGTGCAGGGTCTAGTAACCCGCCAGGGGTCATTGCGCCCGGGTCTGGACCCCTTATTCAGCCACGAGTGATGGGGCCTCCCCAGGTGCCCCCTGCCCCGCCTCAGTATGTGCCAATACCCCCGGGTCATTATGATAACCCGCTAGAGAACATGGTAGCTGCGGCAGCACGGCTGGCGGCTCTCCCCGTTGACGGCGAATTCTCCGGCGGCCATCGAAACCCGCCGGGTCAGGGAACTCCTGCAGACGGCACTAGCGCAGCAAGAGGCGTACTCCTATAGCCGCGACAGGATCCACTCGACCCCTCGTCCAGGCCAGAGCCCGAGTTACAGCCGGCACATGGTCTCAGCAACCGGTTCAAGTAATGTACGACGCCATGACCCGCCCCCTGGCCATGGCCCGGCTCATAATGGAGCCTTCTACGCAACAGACCAAGCGCGGCAAGAGGCGGAGCAGGCGCCTCAATTGACGGCTTATCAGACCCCCCCGGCTTATCCGACGACGTCCGTTGATGTGGGAATTTCTACCAGGACCGGGGGTGTCCCTTGTTTGGTACCAGCCATCCGTAATGAACGTCTACCTAAGGACTTCAAGGGCCCTAGGAAGGTGCCTAACTATACAGCGGACTTACAGCCTGCAGCCTGGATTGAGAGTTATGAGATGGCTATGGAATTGCTGGAGGTCAGTGAGGCGGCCATGGCCAAATATTTCACCATGATGTTAGATGGAACTGCCCGCACGTGGTTGAAAGGGTTACCGCCGAACTCCATTGGGTCTTGGGCTGAGCTGAAAGCCCGGTTCATTCAAAACTTCAAAGATACCTGCAGGCAATCTATGTCAATTGTGGATTTGACTAACTGTAAGCAGCAGGAGGGTGAGTCCACGACCCATTGGGTTCGCCGGGTCAAGGAGATCATACATTCATCAGATAAGATGGATGCCGGCTCTGCAGTCTTAATGTTGGAACAGAACTGTCGCTTTGTGCCCCTTAAGATGAAGCTTGGGCGGCTCAAGCGCGACTGCACCGATATGGGTACCCTAATGGCGGCTCTTGTCAAGTACGCCGATTCCGATGGTACCAAGGATCCCCCTTCAGACGATGAAAGGGCAGGGAAGGGAAAGAAGAATGGCAACGGCAAGGGTCCTCAGTTTAACCCGGGGAACCAAGGAGGAGGCAAGCGTAAGGCCGATGGCAGCCTAGAGTTTGTAGCCAACGCCAACTCCCAAGGTAATAACCAGCGACGCAAGGGGAGGCCCCCTCCCCGAGGCGGCGGGTCAGGTCCAACGCTGGAGCAGCTGTTAAATGAACCTTGTCCAAGGCATGGCTCTAGAGAGAAGCCAGCGACTCACCTGTGGAAGGATTGCGCGATCATGAAGGCCTTTAAGAGTTACAATGGCCCGGGCGGCGGCTCAGGCGCCGGCGGCTTTCATGGCCCGGGCGGCGGCTCAAATTCCGGTCCTCAGAACGGTCAAGGGGGCTTTAATCAACAGTCTGGTCAGGGCCATCAACAGCAGCAGGGGGGTTATCAGACCAACCCAAAGCAGCTTAGCGGTGGACAGTATCATGTGTTCACCACTAGTTTGTGCAAACGAGACGAGAAGCTTCACAAGAGGGCTGTTAATGCTGTTGAGCCGGCGGTTCCACGTTACTTGCGGTGGTCTGAGCAGCCTATAGTGTGGAGTAGGGAGGATCACCCTCCCCGGGTGGATAACCCGGGCCACTTGGCCTTAGTGGTGGCTCCTCAGGTGGGAGGCTATAAGTTCACAAAGGTACTCATGGATGGAGGCAGCAGCATCAATATCCTCTATTATGAGACTTTTCGCCGTATGGGATTGGTTGATAAGAACCTCAGCCAGTCAAACACTATCTTCCATGGTGTGGTACCCGGTAAGTCGGCTTATCCAGTCGGCAAGATCGAATTGGAAGTGGCTTTTGGTGATGAGAACAACTACAGGGTGGAGAAGTTGACCTTTGAGGTGGTCAAGATAAGAAGCCCGTACCATGCTATATTTGGACGGCCGGCTTACGCCAAGTTCATGGCACGGCCGTGTTATGTGTACTTACAGCTCAAGATGCCAGGTCACAATGGGACCATTACGGTTCACGGCAGCCGGAAAGTGGCTCTGGAGTGTGAGGAAGGTGATGCGGCTTATGCAGAGTCTGTTTGTGCTACAGAGGAGTTGAAGTTTTACAAAGACAATGTTGACCCAACAGATATGACCTCTCTGAAAAAACCAACAACGGAGAATGAACCAGCAATGAAATTTAAATCAGCTGATGAGACTACACTTGTTGATTTTGTTCCAGGTGACTCGTCTTAGCAGTTTAGCATCAGTGCAAATCTGGACCCAAAATAGGAAAGCGCGCTCATCGAGTTCATCCGTGAGAATAGGGACATCTTCACGTGGAAACCTTCTGACATGCCAGGTGTACCTAGAGAACTCGCTGAGCACACTCTCAATGTTGATCCAAAATTTAAGCCGGTCAGACAGTTCCTTCGACGGTTTAACGAAGAGAGGCGGAAAGCTGTTGGTGAAGAAGTGGCCCGGCTCTTGGCGGCCGGGTTCATTGTTGAGGTTTTTCACCCGGAGTGGTTGGCCAACCCGGTGCTCGTACTTAAGAAGAACGGCACCTGGCGGATGTGTGTGGACTACACGGATTTGAACAAGGCGTGTCCGGCTGATCCTTTTGCCCTCCCCCGTATTGATCAAATCATTGATGCTACAGCAGGTTGTGCACGCTTAAGTTTCTTGGATGCTTATTCCGGGTATCATCAGATTAAGATGGCAGTTAAGGACCAGGAGAAGACGACATTCATCACTCCCTTCGGAGCCTTCTGCTATGTGTCTATGCCCTTTGGACTCAACTGTGCACAGGCGACTTACCAGCGTTGTGTACAGAATTGTCTTCATAAACAGATCGGGCGCAATGTTCACGCTTACGTGGACGATATTGTGGTTAAATCCATCAAGGAGGAAACCCTAATAGATGACTTAAGGGAAACCTTCGATAATCTCCGGGTCTACAAGATGATGCTTAACCCGGCCAAGTGTGTTTTTGGTGTTCCTGTAGGCAAACTATTGGGCTTCTTGGTTTCTGACAGAGGCATTGAGGCTAACCCGGAGAAGATCAAAGCCATCACTTCCCTGGCTAAGCCGGCGTGTATAAATGACGTTCAGCGTTTGGCGGGTCGCATCGCTGCTTTAAGCCGGTTTATAAGCCGTTTGGGTGAGAAGGCTATGCCTTTATATCAGTTGATGAAGAAAACTGATACCTTTGTCTGGAATGATGCAGCTAATACCGCTTTTGAGGATTTGAAAAAGCAGCTGGCAGAACCCCCCGTCCTTGCTGCTCCGGCTGATAAGGAGCCCTTGCTACTGTATGTGGCGGCAAACGCACGGGCCGTCAGCGTGGCTATTGTGGTGGAGCGCAAGGAGGCGGGTAAGGAGCATCCGGTTCAGCGGCCGGTTTATTATGTCAGCGAAGTGCTCATTGAGTCCAAGCAGCGGTACCCGCATTGGCAGAAGCTTCGTGAACCTGCTGCTTCAAAAGAAATTGAGGGTCTTGGTGAGCTAATGGATGAGAAAAGCTTACTTTCCGGGTTACTCTTCGGACTTTCAGCTGTGGCAAAGGCTCCGAGTCGGAGGAAAGTGATGTTACCTCTTCAACCACCGGGTTACTGGCGCCGGTGTCATCCTGTCAATAAGCAAAATGTTGATAAGGCGGACAGCAGCAAACAACAAATATGGCAAGAGTTTAAAGGTTTAAGGGTTACCTCTGACTCGGAGCTGTCGCTTAGTTGCAGTAGCTCCGAAGCAGTGGGTCTGCTTCCCTTTTTGCGAGGGGCGGCTTTCTTGGCGGCTTTCTTCGCCTTCCTGGCCTTCTTGGCCGCCTCATGGTCATACTTGACCCGCCAGAATTTATCATCAGCCTGAGAAATACAGTAATGAACTCTTAAAATGGTTCAGAGCAAGGTGACATGTAAAAGAAGTTGAAAGGTTAAAGTCAGTGGCTTACCGCTGGGGCTGGATTGGTCTTGCAGAACGCGGCTAGCCCGGTCCTTCCACAGTCTGCCAGGCTCTCATTTAACAGAGCCTTGGTCTCTTCTTCAGCAACGTCTTCTGGAAGATCATTGCGACTGTGCCTCTGCGGGTCATCCTTTCGCCCGGTGTACTCACACATTAAGCCGGGGCGGCGGCTCAATGGGATCACCCGCCATGAGATCCAGACCCGGACCAGGTCAATCCTGTTCAGACCGTTGCCTAGCAGGGCCTTGATCTTATTGATCGTTGGAAGCAGAGGCTGGCGTTCCGCGGCAGTCAGTTTGTCGGATAGCGGATGAGTCGGCTCTAGGCGTGTTGGGCGAAAGCCGGGCAGCGGATTCTCATCAGCCGGGGACGTATCTTGGCAGTAGAACCAAGTCATATTCCAGTCCTTAGGGTGGCTCGGCGGCTCTGCGTAAGGGAACAGACAGTCCCTGCGCCGCTGGATGGAGATGCCGCCTAATTCCAGACTTGGCCCGTTGGCACACTCATTTTGGCGGTTTAAATAAAACAGCTCTCTGAAGAGCAGCAGACTCGGCTCTTCTCCAAGATACACTTCGCAAAAGACTTGGAAGTTGCAGATGTTGGATATGGAGTTGGGTCCTATATCCTGAGGCCGAAGGTCAAAGAAGTTGAGCACGTCCCGAAAGAATTTTGAGCCGGGCGGTGCGAAGCCCCGGCTCATATGGTCTGCAAAGATCACTACCTCCCCGTCCCTCGGCTGTGGTCTTTCTTCGGACGGATCAGGGGCACGGTAGGACATCACTTCCTTCTTGGGCAGATACCCGGATTTAACGAAATTGGCCAGGGTCTCGTCAGTGACGTTGGATCTCATCCAGTTGCAAGTGATGGGAGCCTTGGGAGGCATGGTGAAGGTTGGTGGTCTATGTTTAAGAGAAAAGTATCCGGGTTAATTATAAGCCGGAGATTTATTGTTCAAACTAAGGTGGCGGCTGATGAAGGGGACTAATGATATATATTCAGATACGGTGGGTTATCTAAGCCGTAGGGGCATTCAGAATAAGTTGGTCGTCTACGGCTTACTGCAGTTAAGCCGGAGGATTCTACAGAGCATGGTTCTCTTTAAACCGAAAAGTTCTACGACGCGTGTTTTCTTTAAGTCGGAAATATAAGCTGCCAAGATTCAAGGGCTGCAGTTTTTACTAAGTGTGGTAAAACAGATTTCACATATTGCAGTAACTTTTTTGGATCAAAATGGTCGGGTGAAACGAAAATTTTCTAGACCTAAAAACAGAGGCAGGAGAAGTTCTTGAGGTAGAACATGATTCTTATGCAGTAAAAAGAAGGTTTTTTGCAGGTGAAATGGATCTCAAACATCTACCGCACTAACTCTATGTGAGGTTAAAGATCAACCGAGTGCGGTGACTACAAGAACTACTGAGGTTTGCGGCAATGGTGATGAACGCGAAGAACACAAGAAGAACCCTACAGTAGATCTATCTGACAGGGCAAAGGAGACTCACCGGAGTTGGAAAGAGCGGAGGTCGCTGCTGTGAATCTGGTCCGAATCAGGGTGATGCAGCGGCCGGGTTGATGAAGACCAGGGGCGCGACGGCGGCGGCAGTGGCGGAGCTCGGGCAGAGGAGCGACGGCGCGAGGAGGAAGAAGGAGAGCGTGAGAAGAAAGCATTGGGCCGGCCTATTTATAAGGCAGAGTCATAAGTGGGCGCGAGATTCAAGGAGACCACGGCGTGGTTATCTCCCCCTCACGGCGCCTCGATTTTCGGAATGACAGTAAAAGCAAAGATCCGTTGCGGATCTGGCGGAGTAAAAAACGGACTTAATGGAGGATGATGTCACGGCGGATTATCCGGAGTCCAGAGGATGACGTCACTCCGGGTTATGGCCTTCACATGAATGGTAAGCCGGAGATTTTCTCTGTCGGCAGAGTTGAAGATTGACACGAGCCGGCTCAAGTCAATCTGGGGCCTAATGTTGAGGATATAGACCTTGGAGTCACCCGCCAGGAGGGCCGGGTACTCTAAGGGTCATTGCCAGAAGCCCGGAGCTAAGTTTCAAGATGATGGGCCAGAGATGGGCTGAGACCCGGATATGGCTTAAAGCCCGTAGTTACAATCATTGTTATAGTAGACTTGTAGTGTAAGGCAAGTATTATTTAGAGTCCGAGCCGGACGCTCTTATGAGCCGGCCGGGTCTCTAAGGGCTGCTGGGCGTCGGCCTCCCTATATAAAGGGAGGACCCGGCAGCGGTTTAAGGGCGACAACAATCTCATCGAGAGCCGGGCATAGCTGTTTAGCTCCCTGGCGATCGTAACCCTAATCAGTAACACCTCAAACTGGACGTAGGCTTTTACCTTCACCGTAAGGGGCCGAACCAGTATAAATCCTCGTGTTCCTTGTCCCGCATAACCCCTTCAAGCTTCCTAGTTGCGATGGCTCCACGACTAAGTCCTAGCTCAAGGACATCTGCCGTGACAATTCCACGACAGAAGAGGTAACCAGAACTATGATGTGTAAACTAAGAAGAAGACATTTCACCAAATTAGAAGCAATGCAATGGAAGGTAGACACCATATGAAAGATGCTACAAATATCGCTCTGCCAAGTTAACAGTGTCTCATCATAAATGGCGTTTAAACAAATGTGAAGCAGTACAAGAAATAAATCATATGCAAGATGCAAACAACATCACACTACCATGTTAGAGGTCTCTCGTCATTAGTGCCATTGCATATTCACAGCATTGCATATTCACAGCTTATGATGTGTAAACTAAGGAGAAGGCATTTCAACAAATTAGAAGCAATGAAAGCTAGACACCATATGAAAGATGCAACGAATATCACTCTACCAAGTTAAAATTGTCTCGTCATAAGTGCCATTTCAACAAATTAGTAGTACAAGCTAGAAAAGAATGTGAGATGTAACCTATATCATACTCCGAAGTCAAACGTGTCTTATGATAAGTGATTGTTGCAGGTTACACAACAGTAGTAATTTGATGTAAGAACATGGTGTGATAGACAGATATTGTATGTTCTAGAAACAGGAACACGTGTCTTATTCAAGTATAATGTGTAAAGTAAGCAGATGGAATTCAACAAAATTAGAAGCAATACAAGCTAGACATCACACATAACATGCAACCACATATAACAGTGCCAAGTTAGAGGGAGCACCGGTGATGCTGCACTAGGGGAGACGCGCTCATCATAAACACAGCTTTGTTGAGTGTCTATGCATGTGTTGTCTTGGAAATCATCTTGGGGGTGTGGAGGAGTAGAAACTGTAGAGGCCCTCTGTTCGGAAGGAGCACCTTTATCCGTTGCCTTGCTAACTTCCTTCCGCTTTATTGATTTTGAATTGTCAAGTAAAACCGACAAGAAAAAGCAATAAAATTCTCTCTTCAGAACTCATTCATGCATGATACTGACAATCAGTACTTTGATGTAAGGCAAACACATGATACCAGGATGGAATATGTACAAAAACAGGACGGCATGGCATGTTCACAACTGTTTGTGTAAACTAAGCAGAAACCATTCCAGCAAATAAGAAGCAATGCAAGCTAGACACCACATGAAAGATGCAACCAATATGACTGTGCCAAGTTAAAAGCGTCCCATCATAAAAGGAATTTCAACAAATTAGAAGCAGCGCATGCTATAAATCATATGAAAGATGCAACTAATATCGCACTGCATATACTAAAGGTGTCTCGTCATGTTGATTGATGCGGGATACAAAAAAACAATAGTTTTATGTAAGGACATGCTTAATAGACAGATGTACTATGTATGAAATACAGGAAGGCATGTCACATTAACAGGTATAATGTATAAGCTAAGCAGACTAGCACATGCAGTTTAACCAGATTGGAAGAATTACAATCTAGACACCATATGCAACATGCAACCACATATCACGCTGCCAAGTTAGAGCAAGCACCTGCGATGCTAGTGTAGGGGAAATGCTGTAATCAACTACAGAGCTACGCTCACTATCTTCATCTAGCATTTCTGTTTCTTGAAAATCATGGCGGGAGGCTGACGCTGCATTCTTTAAATGTGGAGTAGTCCCCTTGCCTGCCTGCCTCGTCATAAGTGATTGATGAGGGATACACAAGAACATTAGTTTAATGTAAGAACATGGTTAATACACAGATGTACTAGTATGTACCAAAAACAGAAAGGCATGTCATATTCAAAGGTATAATGTGTAAGCTAAGCAGACGCAATTTAACCAAATTGGTAGCAATACAAGCTAGACATCCGGTTGGAGTGGTGAGCATGATCATCTAGGACCTGAGAGCCTGGTGGTAGGCGGGCTGCTTCGCCACCATCGCAGCTTTTTAGTTGGCTTCCAGGTGATGCCTATCTTTGTTGGGCTTGTCACTGGCTCGGCCAGTGCCCTGACTAGCTATTTGTCTTCTGGTGCTCACGGGATGGTGGTTCATGTAAAAAAATTATCTTTCCTTATCTTACCGACTTCGGCCTTTCGAATACAAGCTAGACACCATATGGAATATGCAACCACATATGACACCGCGAAGTTAAAGCAAGCACCTGGGATGGTGGTTCATTGCGAGCGAGGTCATCAACTCCAGAGCTACGTTTACTGTCTCCATCTGCTGACACTGCACCCTTTATAGCGCCGTAACGTGTCTTGCCTACCCACACACGAAGCTGGAGCGACTTCTCTCTTTTCTTTTTGGCTTCTCTCATGGCAGCAGAGTCTGAAATACCCTTGCATAAAAACACAATAGTGAGAGTAAGGGTGAAGTGTGTGCAGAACTAGTGCACTGTAAAAGTAGCAGATAGCAGGTGGCTGAAAAATAAATGACAGGAGACATATGATAGCTCTACAACATTGCATGTCAAACAAAATTAGATTCTACTCCGTATGATTTTGTAATATATGAGCACAGGAAATGCAGGTACTCCTCCAGCACACCACCACATGTGGTCATATCTAAGATAACAGTCGACTGAAAATAAATAGGTCAGTCGATTTTTTTAATGAACCGTCCGATCTATAAGGAACGGGCAGATGGCCTTCGTCTACCTCCCGCCAGTCACTTTGACGATCTTTCTCGAACCGCCAGCGACCACCGGCCCAGACCCCTGCCTCCGCCGCCCCGCCCTCCCATCGACCTCACACCACCGCCGTGCTTGGCAGCGCCCCCAGGCCATCCCTTTAATCCCGGCCGACCTCCAGATCGGGCGCCAGTAGCTCTAGGCCGCACACGCCCCTAAGATAAACACCAAGGCGCTGCTTCCCCGGCGTAATAGGCGTACTAGCGCCTGTTACGCCGGGGAATGCTTCCGTTAATTGGGAATCAACTGGCCAGAAATTGAAATTCAGGGGGGCGACGGACCTCTAGCTAAGGTGAAATAGTATATGAGGAGAAACCTTGTGCATCGCGAGTTACTAGGAACATCTAGTATCAAGAAGAAGCGGTCAACTAGTGTCTTCTGTGGGATGAATACCGTGCAAGCAGAGACGTAAGATTTGCACGAATAAGGGAAGAGGAGTACCTTTTTCGGTTGCCGGTGTGGTCACCTCCACATGTCGCGCCGATCTTCTTCTTTTTACCGGGGAAACCGATGTTCTGGAGGGTGCAGGCTTGGACGAACCCATGGCCAAATTGTTGACTGTGTTGCCGTGGCCGTATGTCGGCGGAGGGGAAGCAGATCCGAGGCGGCGAAGGACGGCGTAGCAGGAACAGCTCCGGTGCGGTGGAGGGTGGCGAAGTTGGAGCGGCAGCGGTGAGGCGCAGGACGGCGTGGTTGAACTGGCTCGGGTACGGACGGCTCGGCCTCGGCTTCAACTACTAGCCGTGGAGGGCGTTGCGGTTGAGGTTGCGGTGGACGACGACGTCGGGGTATCGGCTCCGGCGTGATGGAGGAGGGCGGCGGTTGATGGGTGGGATGGGGTGGCGGACGGAGGACGCCGGGGTTTCGCGGCTGGTGGAGAGGTAGTTTTGGCGCCCACGGAGTACGAATGGGGAATCGGACGGGTGGGGGGGGAACCATGTTTCGGTCTGGGACGCGCTTGTTTTTGGCTTTTTTGAACAGAAGATGGGACGCGCTTGTTTGAAATTTGGGGAAAGTACAAACTTTGCCCCCCTCTTAAATTTCGGACCTACTGCGGGTCGGGGGTAGGATGGTAATCCCAGGTGTCCCAAATAGTGGGCGGGAGCAATTTCGGCCGCGCGCATGTGTGCTTAGGCGGCCATTGTGTATGAATGTTTTTCGGATGCGGTTGCGTGGCGTCTAGATGAAGCTACAAACCTACCCCGGTTTAGACCTTTGGACGTCGGGCCGGTAGGTTTCACGGGTCGGAGTTATTAGAAAAGTAATTTCCTTGTACTACCAAACATTGGTCTCACGCGGTTTCGGGCGAGTAGAGGCTCTTTTGGCGCTTCGTTCGAAATTTTGAAACACAAGCATTCACGTTTAGAGTACTCTTGAACTATGAGGATTGACCTAAATAGACAACGTTATATTTGACCTTGTATGTTTGAAAACCTCATTAAATTATCCGCTTCTTTTTGAAATTTTGACACTTGAAAATCCTATAACTATGATTATTTTGGAATGGAGGAGCTAAATTTGAATCTATTTTGTACACGACTACATATGCTATTATGTACAAAATCAGAGCAAAGATTGGTGCCCCCATAATTTAGGTATGGTTTACAAATGCCATGATATCAAATTCAAATAATTGAATGGACTTCATGTTGAATTCGATTTTTTTAAACCACCTTAAGTTGAATTCAAATGTATGCTAGTTCATAGGTAGCTATTTATAATGTCCATTGTGTAACTTTCGTATGTATAATGTGCTTTACACACACAACATGAACTATACTCACGTTTATATTCGATTGCTAAAGCGATGCATTGTCTGGAGTTCAAAATACTAACTATGTGGATCAATTGTGTCGAATAATAACATAGACATGCTCAAATTCGATAGAATCTAGATGTCTGATGGATCAATGACCGCTCCTTACGCGAATTGCAAATATCATGATCCCATCCTAATATTTGGATACAATTTATATCTTTAATCAATGTGTAGAGCAGTCTTTTACGTGTAGTTTCACTCTCCATCGGTGGTCTCTCACACATGCTCACACACTCTCTCCCGAGGTGTCTTTCTCGCACACATGCTCTAGATATAACCCTCCCTCCCTCTCGTAACCATTTACAACTGTTTTCACTAACCTTTATCACAAGCACTCTTCCTCTCGCAAACATACACACGCACAATCCTCATCGACCCTTTCTATATACATGGACCTGCCTACGTGTCTCATGTACGCACATTATCTTTACGCCTGTCTCTCACGCATTGTCTCACACCTCTCTTCCTAATCGACGAGTATGATTCTAGCAGAGCATTCTGTAGGATGCCCCTTAAAGTTAGGTTGGATGAATAGTAATATCAGAGATAAAGGGGTTACCTTAGTCCGAGAACCTAGGGTTACAAATCCTAGCCGGCTTTGTCAGTGGACACAGAGTCCTTCACAATTCTGCTATCTTTGTCTTGTACGACTAGTCATCCATGGGTCTTCCTAAATGCGTCACGGGCCGACCAATGTGGCGCAGGTCGGAACCGAACGAAGGGCCTCACCTCGACCCACCGGACCTCACGCGGTGACACACCCTCTGCCCCCACGTCTCATTATCTTCTCACACCCACACATACCAACACAAACACCACACACACAGAAAATTTCTCCTGGTGCCTCTATTCCCTCCCCCCTTGCATATACACACTCAAGGGAATGGAATCTCTTGTCGTGACGTCATATTCGTCTCTCTCTCTCTAGACCACTCTCATTTCTCGTGCTATCTCTCCCACGCCCCCCCCGTCGGCCCCTCTATCCATGCCTCTCTCGAATACGTAATACACACACATACCTCTCTAGGCCCCGCCAAATGCATCAACTACACATTCACACATGTTACATCACGTACCCCATTGATCTAAAAAGCCCTCTCTTCACGTTTATTTCGCATACAACATTCCTTTTGAATAAAGTGTGGCCAAAAAATTATTTTAGAGTTTCTACATATATACAACATTACAAAGTTATATGGAGGAGTACGAACGCTAATTTGCATTGCATGGTGCCCACAATGATATTTATTCCGCACTGTGAATTTGTATATTTTTATACTATATACAAAGTTAGTCATAATAAAGAGAAACGAAGAGCATCTCTCTCTCCATCGCATACCCCCCTGTACGCCCCTTTCACGTATGCACACAAAACTATCTCCAGGTCCTCTAAAAGTAAGCCCCCAGAAAATTCACGCATGTTTCATCTTTCTCTCGCGATATATGCAATGACGATCATTGTATTTGAAGCGAAAGCACGATACATACATTGGACTTCAGAATCCACTCATTACGGTCACCATTTACGTTTAGTGGTTATTATACAGTCACGGGCTCACCGTACAACTCTGTATTTGCTCATGACATGACTAGTTGACCAGTTAAACGCTCCACGTGGCACCTCTAGTGTTGCATCACATTATCTCACTACCATCGTGCCCACCTGTCGACTTGTATCTACTCTACATCTACACTCTTATAAAATACATAAAATACACTCTTATAAAAAACAGAGTTGGTGATGATGGTGTGCCTGCCATCCTGCAATATAGGCCGTCCGATTTATATCTGACGGATAGGAAAGAAACTATGGCAATTTTGCAAAAAGGTACCCACACACCTCTCCACATTTGCAAATAAGGCCTTCCCTCGTTCATCCTTTTCTCTCACAAGATAAACAAGTCATACAAATGCATCTTGATGTTACGTGCAACGCACGGGCATCTTGCTAGTAAGAATGAAAACAAACGACAAAAAAAATATTTGGACGGTGGTTCGAAGTCATGACCGCGGGCACAGCGGACAAGGTGGCCTTGTATTGGTATGCTGAGCCGTCTGTTTTAACACACAGGAGCTGGTGTGGTGATTATACACACACGCACGCATGCACACGAACTGCATCCACGCAACACTCACACAAACACATGCACCCACGCACGCACGCAACACTCACACGTACACACGCAGCCACGCACGCACGCAACACTCACACGCACGCACGCAACACTCACACGCACACACGCACGCATGCATGCACACACCAGTACACCACACGACCAACACACACTCTCACGCTCAAGTGCTCAACCTACACGTGCATGCGCACACATCAGGCCCTGACAGACACATACACAACCAGGTGATTCCCCGGGTTGGAGCCTTGTCGCGCCTGCGTAAATTTGTGTTTATCTGACCTTTTGCCTATGCGAACTGACAGGTGGGACCCACAAGGAACGTGGTCAATTTAACTAGTCAACATGGCGCCACGCAGACTATTTGGCCGGTCAACAGAGTGCAATCCGATGCTGAACTGTGAGCAAGTGACCGTATAATCACCGCAAAACGTATATAGTGACCGTAATCAGCTTATTCTGAAGTTCGGTGACCGTATTACGCTTTTCTCTCTGTAGGCCCTCCAAAACTACATCTCTACACGTTCTCGCATGTTACATCTAACAACTATGCAATACAGCACTACTACTACACTCTAACACAATAAATCATATGTGTTTTTAGTTTTACTAGATATCATATTGTTACTTATAATTATTCAGTTTGCATACATTAAAATTGCCTTTGAAATGTATGGCCAGTATCATCTACCGCGCGGGAAAAATCCCGCCCTTTCCTGTTTAATCGGGTTTGTATCGATGGATCGTGCGAAACAGCAAAACTATAGTACTATACAGTACTACAAGTGACAGTTCACTGGGCCGTCGTGTCGTCTACTCCTCCGTCGTAAGAGTGGAGCGCTCGCTTTCATAAATCTTCTAGTCCCTTTCGCCGACATGTGGGACATCAAGCTACCGGGTCCACGTGCCATACCGGAATACAGTGCAGAGCAGCCGGGGTGAAGCACCCCAGTCATGGCGCCGGCGTAGTAATGAGCAATGAGGCGTCAAATCACAAGCTGCACCTTTCCCGCAGTTAAGTTGGAGGGACGAAGCAACCATCATTTCACTCGTTGCTGAATCCGCTTCTCCCTCATCTTCTTCAACTTAACCACGTGTTGCTTCTGCCGTTGTTCTGCCTCATGTGGGACGCGGATCGGCTTGGTAAAGCACTGACACGTGGGACCGCATGTTAGCAAACCGCCAGGACAACGTCCTCCGAAAATAAGAAGCCTAATCCTAGACTTACAAAGGGCTACGTAGCTGCTACGTATACTTTCCATCTAATCTATATATGCCCCCCTGATTTTCAGGTGGGGTGGGCCTAATCCTCTCCTTTAATCCAATCAAATAGTCCCACATCACATCAGTTCGTAACTTTACGTAAACCATTACGTGGATGTAGCATTGCTCAAATAAGAAACCTCCCCCGCCATCCGCGCGGCAAAATCACCTCCTTTTTACTAATCTTGATTCTATAATTTTTTAGATCAATATAATTGAGATTTGTATAGATAGCACACAGGAGCAAAACCAAGTGGTACGGTTAAGGGCATCCACAATGTGTAGCCAAATGTGAAAATAGCTTTTGGCATCGTGGGAACCATTGTGGACGGTGTTGCCAAAGCCAAAAAGATGGAACCGAAGCTCCCTGATTGATTGATTGAAGGAATAGAAAAATGCAACGTCTCTCCTCTTTCTCCCATGCTTGGACGCATGTAGTACAGTATAGAGCACAGAGTCTACTCCCCTGTCCCTTCTATCACAAATCACAAAGCAGTGAGGCGTCAAATCACAAAAGCACGGACGAAGCAACCATCATTTCACTCTTCGCTGACTCCGCTTCTCCATCGTCTTCTTCGAGAAACCATCTCACCGCACTAGTACTCCTAGTAGTACTAGTAAAGGACTTCCTGGATGCAAATAAGGCGGTTGTCTCGGCTTGCAGGCGGCACTTGCGAACGACTTACCGTGGTCTCCCTCAATGGTGTTCTCCGTCGAACGCACTTCGCCAAACCACCAAAAAAAGATATCGTCGACGTCACCGCAATGGGGAAGGAAGTCAAATATAGTTACTACCTCCATTTTTTTGTACACAAGGCCAGTATATCAAAATTACAATTTGCAAAGGGCCACTAACACTAATCGAGGCAAAATTGATGGGGTTAGCAACCAAGGACATTAATATCCCCTGCATGCATGCGGAAGTGAGAAGGTTGGTTTGCATGGCGCTGCATTAATCAAGCGATGAGGAGTGAGATGGTTAGCTCTTTGGTCTTTGGAGAAAAAAATACGCATTAATTGACACGTGAAACGAGGATTTGTATCGATTAAATCCCGCGAAGGAAAACCCCGCCTTTCTTTTTTAACACTAGTACTCCTAGTACGTACGTACTTATCCTGTTTGGGTCTAGGCCTTGCATTGCCAAACTTCGCCACACATTTTTGCCAAGCTTGCCTAAAGTTTTCAAAATGAGAAGGAGGTACACTTGCGCACGGCTGTCGCGGTCGCACCGCACCCTCACACGGTCGCTCCTGCACGCCGCGGTCGCACCGCACCCTCACACAGTCGCTCCTGCACGCCGCAAACCCAACCAAGGGAACGCACCCTCACTGACACGTGCTGTCGCATGTGAACAAACCAAACTCAGCCATCCTATCGCTGACACATAATTTTCGTTCATAGAGTATGTTTATCCAACCGCATGTTGGGGAGTATCCGTACGGCCCGTGCGGTGGTCTGTTGGGGAAGAAGAAGAGGTGAGGAAGAAGGAAAGAAGGGTTAGGAGACGTAGGATATTCATCCAACCGCCTGAAATGGTAGACTGACCCAAGTCAGGCGACTTGCATAACAAATATATGTTTTTACACAGCAAAAGATCCATAAAAACAACAACATAAAGAAAAACTATCACTGCTCGCGGAAAGAGACGGCCTCGTCGTCTTTGGCTGCCGGCGCGAACCAGCCGTCGCTGCCGACGTGTGTCTCCGCACCGTGGTTGTCCTCGGCCTCCAGCTACTCGTTCAAGCGGAGCGTGCGGGCGCTCTGCACGGACGAGAGCACAGCCCGGTTCAAGTCGAGGACGTCCGGTTCCGCCTGCAGGAGGGCCTCGATGGCAGCGGCATCCGCGCGCTCCGCGTCGAGTCGAGCCTCCGCCGCCCGGTTCAAGTCCAGGACGTCCGGTTCCGCCTGCAGGAGGGCGTCGATGAGAGCGGCATCCGCGCGCTCTGCGTCGAGTCGAGCCTCTGCCGCCCGGTTCAAGTCCAGGACGTCCGGTTCCGCCTGCAGGAGGGCCTCGATGGCAGCGGCATCCGCGCGCTCCGCCTCAAGTTGAGCCTCCGCCGCCCGGTTCACATCCACGACATCCGGTTCCGCCTGCAGGAGAGCCTCGATGGCAGCGGCATGCGCGCGCTCCGCGTCGAGTTGAGCCTCTGCCTCCCGGTCCTCCTTTAGTATCGCCATGTTGAACCGCTGGTCCGCCTGCACCATGGGGGACTCGGACGCCGGCACGAAGTCGACGTCCATCGTCTCATACCCATCGGGGGCCTTCTGCGCCGCGACCTCCGCCATGAACATTGGATCGGCTTCCTCCTCCTCGTAGCTTGGCTCCAGAGAACTCGGGGATTGGCCCGCCGCAAAGCGAGCTTGGGAACGGAGGTCTGTGGCGCCGACCGCCGCCGCGATTTCTGCGCGGCGCTCCGGCGTCAGCATCTTGTAGTAAGTGATCTTGCGGCGCACCATGGCTTTCCGGCGAACTAGGGGACGCTTGATGCGGGCTAGGGGATCGAAAGGTGGGGGAATGGGCTGGAGATTTGGTGTGGTTTTAGGGCAGTGGCTGGCGTAGGCCGAGCAGCGAAGGTTCTGGTGTGAATAGTGGTTCCGGTGACGACCGGTCAATCGGTTTTGACTGTACATCGCTCTTGTCGCGTTCGCGTTGCAGCCCGGCACGCTGGACCCTCCACGTCGCTCACCGAATGGAACGCGCTTCGTCTTGCGTTTTCGCTCGCTTGTGGGACCGCAGTTGAGAGCAAACCGACGTCCCTCCCCCTCCCCCGCCCGCGTCATTTATTATACCACCACTCCCTCCGTTTTATGCGGAGTAAATAAAAACAGAGGGAGTATACTACGGATGAGGATCCCCTGACGTGGCCGAACCCATTGAGTAACTGACATGCGGGGCCTAGCAAGCATGGGGTCCGCCAGTAAGTGACCGAAAGGGAGGGTAAGGCAGGGATACCTACGTCAGAGGATCCACTTCCACTATACTACTTTGACCAAATGTTAGAGTAATAATATATGACATGCAACTTACACAAATGTTAGAGTAATAATATATGACATGCAACTTACACAAAGCATACAGGGTCTAATGCGTTTTTCGAGGCTAACTTTGACCAAATGTTAGAGTAATAATATATGACATGCAACTTACACAAAGCATACGGTCAAATTCGTATGTGAAAGGAGTTTCCAATGATATAATTTTCACATTATACATCTCATGTACTATTAATCTTGTCAATAGTCAAATTGGAAACCATCTCGAGTACAAATCTAGGAGTACGTACGAATCTAACAATATTGATTGGGCGTTGTTGAATGTTGATACCTTTTTGATCAAAGTAGAGATACTTTGACTACACATAAAACTTATATGTAAACTAGAAAGGATAGGGGGAGTATATTGTACGTTCAAAAACGAAACGAACATTGAATACCCTTTATATATGATTTGCGGATGCTATGATCACCGGTTCAAAATTTTGAATCCGCCTTAGGTATCACGTGCCCCCACTCGTTCCCTCTCGATTTCATCTCGGGGTCCGGAGATCTATTGAAAGAGGACTAGGGTGGGTACATGCGAATGATACTCGGCGGAATGTTCAAATGAGGCATGCGGGAGGATGGACTCGACTGGAGGGCGACATGATCGATGGAGAAGAGGGTTGGAGAGGAATGAGAAATAAGCAAACGCCACATGATTATACTTGAACGGCTCAAATAAACAATAAGTTGTCTCGCTTGGCCTACATAGTGAAAGGCCTAATGCGCAACGCGGAGCACTGACGCTCGAATATGGCCGGGAAAACAGGGAAACCGACATGTGGGGCACACCCGTCGGGACGACGTAGCGCAGACTAGTCCAATGGAGGAGCTGGCCCACGACCTCCTCGCCACCGACAACCGTTCATGTGGGTCGTTGGGGCCAACAACGGGGCGCAGCTCCAGCACCGCCTCTGGACACGGCGACCGCGGTGAGCGACACGCTCATATCGTCGCTAGACACGGTCGGTTTCAGTGTGCCGAGGGTGGCGTTAGTGCTGTGGCACGACCAACGGTATGTTTGGTTTGTGCCCAAGGTTGCCCCATCAAAGCATTGGGTAGCCAAAATTTTGGTTGAGGTATTGGTTGCCCATGATTTGGCCGACATTGGCAAGAAAAATGAACTAGAGTTGGCTAGAGTTCATTGGCATGCCAAAGAAATGGCAACCATCCAAACAAAGACCAATCTTTGGGTCATGACCAAAATTTTGGTTGAGGTATTGGTTGCCCATGATTTGGCCGACATTGGCAAGAAAAATGAACTAGAGTTGGCTAGAGTTCATTGGCATGCCAAAAAAATGGCAACCATCCAAACAAAGACCAATCTTTGGGTCATGACCAAAATTTTGGTAAGGTGCACTTTGGCCACAATCCAAACACACCCCAACACCCGGCTCGTCGAGGATGCACGGGGCGCCGCGACGCGTCCGCGGAGTGGTGTAGCGCGGCCAACTGCATCCTCTGGACCTGAGACCATGCCGGGTCGTCTTGCTTTTTCAATGACATGCGGGGATCGCATGTGAGCAAAGGGCATCTCCAACGTTGCCACGACCGCAGCTGACTACCCTGGCACACCAAAACCCTCGTCCCTCGCGCCGTCGCGCGGTGCGTTCCCAGCCGGCGCCAGCTGCCCGCATTCATGCCGTCCGTTCGTATGTCATCGTTAAGAGGCTCGGTGCCCGAGGAACCAACTCCGGCGACTTAATGACGCACCCGGACGCTTGGCCTCACCGGAATGCGCTACTTAAAGCGGCAACGCCCAGCTAACCTCCACACCATAGCGCATCGTCCTCCTACCTGGCACCACATCCGCCATGACCGCAAGTGCGAACGCTCTGCGGGAGAGCTTGTCTTCGGGGATGAAGCTCGAGGTCGCCGCCCTCGCTCAAGTCGCCTCTCGCGACGCAATAGCGGCGTAGCCGGACGCGGACGCGACCGCACAAGCGGTGGCCACGCTGGCGGCCGACGACGGGAGCACCGTCAGCCACGCGTCCTACTTGCCGCCGTCCAACGTCCGGCACCGCCGAGGTCGGGGACTCCTCCGAGGATGAGTAGGGCATGGGAGGCGGCAGGGCATGGTGTGCCAACTGGCCGGTCCGTATCCCGTGTTCTACTCTTCCTCGCCGGAGACCGCACCTTCACTTCACGGGTCTTGAACCCCGCCCCCGTACATAGAGATCGCAGATGGAGGACGTCGGTCGCCGCCGTAGAATAGGTTTAGGGTCGGGTTTCTTTTATTTTTCTGTCCTATAAAAGTTCGAAATGTAATGAAAATCTGCCGTGTTTGCATTAATCTCGGCCGGTGTATATGAACTTTCACAATAATATACATATTGTAGGAGTACTAGCAAGATGCCCGTGCGTTGCACGGAAGATCAAGATCTTGTGGGAGAAAAGGATGAACGAGGGAAAGCCTTATCTGCAAATGTGGAGAGGAGTGCGGGTAAATTGTCATAGTTTCCTTCCTATCCGTTAGATATAGATCGGACGGCCTATATTGCAGGATGACAGGCACACCATCATCACCAACTCTGCTTTTTATTGAACCGAGACAAATCTAACATGCGAAGTAAAATAAACACATAGGGTCTATACATACACAAATTATCTTAGGCACTCCAATAGTACGTCCACTACACATTCACGCATTTCACATCTTTCTACATCTACGGGAACCTACGAAAGGGTTAACGTAAATTGCCTCTCTCTCTCCTCCCCTGATTTTCATGGTGGTGGGCCCCTCCCTCCCCCCAATCTACAATCAACAGCTCACACGTTTCACATTACGTTAATTACGTAACTGGGATTACGTAGGTGTAGCATTACTCGTCCTAAAAAACCCAACTAAGCCAACCTCCCAGCATATCGCGCGGGAAAAGACCCGGCCGCGCCGTTTTAGTCGGGATTACCGGATTACTAGTAGTAGTATCGATGGATCGCGCGAAGCAACAATTTTTTTTGAGGGGGCGAAGCACCTAGTTTAAAAGGAAAAAAGGCGGTACACTCACATCACTCCTGTCGCGGTCGCATTGCACCCCACACACGTTCGGTCCTGCACACGGCTCACGCAAACGGAACGCGCTTCGGCTTGCCTCTTCACTGACACGTGGGACTGCACTTGGAGAAACCGACCATGCGCCAAACTCCCCCCGCCCACCGCGCGAAAATCCTCCCCCCCCACACCCAAAAATTCCCCCCAAATCCGATTCAACCGCCCTTCGGCCAACTAGCCAATAATATTCCCCAAACCCCCTCCCCCCTGTCCCCCTCCACTCCATTCGCTCCGCCAAAGCCGCCCTCCCGCCGCGCGATACGTCGCGCCGCGGTTCGGCGATCCTCTCGCTCCCACAGTACGCTCTCGTAGACTGCCGTCCTCTAGCCGCGCCGCCACCTCTGGCTACGTTCTTGTGGAGGCGCACGGCGGTCAGCGCCGCCACCGCTGGCGACGTTCGTGTGGAGATGCACGGCGGTCAGCTTCTCCCACGGTACGCGCATTCTAGACTGAGGCCCCGTTCATGTCGGTGTAGCGCTGAATGTTAGCTGATAGATGTTGTTAATCTCACTGTTTGCCGAAGTAGTTTACTGTCAATATGCTCTGCTTAAGAAGCTTCCTTGCCCTGTTCTGCACTCAATCTGCTTAGCTGAGATGGCATGCCAAGGCCGATTAGTTGCTAAAATATCCTACCATATATTTATTGTGACGTCGATTGCCATGGTCTACTAGCCAATCTGTTAGGTGAAATAGCTCTACACCGTTTTATACTCGATCTTTGTTGCTGCGATGGCCTTCGATAGTTCGATGGCTGTGTGCTCCGCCTCATTGACTGCTGAAACAGCCTGCCATAATTTGGCACTCAAATCTGTTTGCTGAATTAGCTTTACATATATTTCGTTACTTAGATCTGCTCGTCCAAATATCTTGCCATAGCTTTAGACATCGACCTAGGTATTTTTTCTGGACTTCATAAAAAGCATATATGTTTTTCCTGTAATATCTAGTAGGAACTAATTTGTATGTCTAACAGATGGACATGACTTGGATAACTTCTGCTCGAAGATTCTCCGCTGCATATGTCGAGGGGGTTGAAAACTTCATGAACTTTATCAGAGCTGAGTACGGTGGTCCGAAATCAGATGTGCTCTGCCCGTGTAGCAGTTGTATGAATTCAGTTACAAGACCCCAGTCAACTGTGCAAAATCATCTACACTTGTATGGGATGTCGGTCACATATACTAGGTGGGTTCATCATGGTGAAGCTGTGAACGTCAATGTTATTGACTTGTGGAAGCAGCAGATCACCATCTTGATCTGCCTGATGCTCAGGTGGAAGAGGAGGAGGAGGTGGTGGTGGCGGAGCCAGTGAGTTTGACCAACATTGAAACAATGCTACGAAATGCTCGTGCATTCCGTGAACTTTCACCTGCAGAAGAAAAATGGTGGGCCCGCATGTTGGAACAATGCAATGTTGCTGTCACCCTAGGAAATAAGCTGTCAGTATTCTCAGCTATGGTCACCTTTCTTCTGGTGAAGACATCTGAGCGGATGACCAACAAATCATTCGATGCGATGTTGGCTGCTTTCCGCGAATCTTTCCCAGATGCGTCTGAGCTGCCACACACCTACAGTAAAATGAAGAATTTCCTTCGTGCAGTTGGAATTGGATATGATATGATCCATGTTTGTAAGAATAATTGTGTTCTGTTCCGGAAGGATTATGCCAACTTAAGTGAATGCCCGAAAATGCAAATCATCAAGATGGAAAGATGGCGATGCTGTGAAGAGGATTCCTCATAATGTTCTGAGACATTTTCCAATTATACCAAGATTGCAGAGGTTGTTTCATGATGCTGAAAAAAGAGAGGATGTACTGTGGCATTCTAGGAACCAAGAGTACAGAGATCAGAATGTAATGAGCCATCCATCTCATGGTAGTGAGTGGAAAAGCTTCAATGATAAACACAAAGAGTTTGCTGCTGACCCGAGACACATTAGACTTGGCTTAGCTTCAGATGGATTTAACCCATTTGGCCACCAGAGCGCCACATATAGCATGTGGCCAGTGCTTGTTATCCCTTACAACATGCCTCCAAATGTCTGCACCAAATAATCAAACTACATGATGGCCTTGCTCATCCCAGGTCCAAAAAGTCCTGGAAAGGATTTTGATTTGTTCATGGAGCCTCTTGTGGAGGAACTTCAACAGCTATGGAAGGGTGTTCTCACTCGAGACCTATATAGCAGCCCACCAGCTGATTTCTTTTTGCGTGCTGTTATAATTTGGTGCATCCATGATTATCCGGCTTTGGGCACTATGTCAGGGCGAACGACACATGGTTACAATGCATGTGTTCGCTGTGACAGGAATCCGCTGTCATATGCAATACTTAGCAAGATCTGTTACATTGGACACCGCCGTTTCCTTGCCAAGGACAAGCCGCATCCTAGAAAATACCGAAGACATGTGTTCAATGCAAAGCATGAAAACCGTGATGCGCCAAAGAGGCTCACCGCCGATGAGTTGCAAGTGGAATTAGAGAAGGTCAGGCATATTACACCAGGAAACCATCCTGGTAATGGTAGCGGGAAAAGGAAGCATGGCAGGGTAGAAGAGAGATTATTGTTTACCCGCAGGTCCACTTTGTGGGACTTGGAGTATTGGAAAGATTTGGATCTGCGGCATAATCTTGATGTGATGCACATCGAGAAAAATATATGTGACAGCATTATCGGCACACTTCTTAATATTGAAGGCAAGACGAAAGATACCTTAAAATCTAGGGTTGATTTGACACACCTGGGTATGAAAGGATTTGCAGGTGCAAGATGAAGGTAAACCACGAGATATGGCACCAGCTGTGTACGTCTTGGAGAAGGTAAAAAGAAAAGAATTCTGCGAGGTCCTGTCACGTGTGAGATTCCCACATGGATTTGCTTCCAACCCTGAAAGGAGAGTCAGTGCAGATGGAAACAAGGTACAAGGGTTGAAAACTCATGACTGCCACGTCCTACTTCAAAGGGTTTTACCTGTTATCCTTAGAGGATTGGGCCGCCCTGACTTATACAGAGCAGTTGCAGAGTTGGGACAATTCTTCAGGGAACTCTGCAGTAGGAATATCAGGATAGATGCTTTGGAGCGTCTTAGAGACAAGATACCAACTATCCTATGCGATCTTGAGAAGACATATCCTCTAGCCTTCTTTGATGTGATGGTGCATTTGGCTGTTCATCTACCTGATGAGGCACTACTTAGAGGTCCAGTACAGTATGGCTGGATGTACCCTATTGAAAGGCGGCTAGGAACTTTCAAGGGCTATGTTAGGAACAGATCTAGACCCGAGGGTTCCATTGCAGAGGCCTATATTGCTACAGAAACGTTGACATTCTGCTCAAAATACATTGAAACAGCTGATCAGCTTAGCAAAGAGGTGGGTGAACACAATCCCGGGCTCAATGTTTTCGATTATTCTATTCAAGTTACAGGGAAGAGTCGACAAGAGGACAAACCTAAAGATTTGGAGAAAATGGTTTGGTATGTGTTGAATAACTGTCCTGAGATACTACCTTATATCAAGTAAGTGCAGTACTGCAGCTTATACATCGTAATCTACTAAACTTGCAGCACATTCTTATATATTTAGATGTTTGACGCGATCACTATGTTGTGCAGCATCTACAAAGAGGAGTTACTGCCGCAAAATCCAAGAAACATTGACAAACTGGTTATGGCAGGATTTGCGAAATGGTTCAAGAACCATGTAAGCTTTTGAAATGCACTGTCAGTTTTTTTAATATATTGAGTACATAAGATGATCAGCTTGTCTATTTTCTAACCATAGGTTAAGAAGATGCGGGAGGATGAGCAGGCAGTTGATGATGCCCTTTACTCACTAGCAATGGGTCCTGATACTCGGGTAAGACATTATGAATCTTGCGTTGTTGGAGATGTGCGCTACAACACCCTTGCACGAGACGAAGGCAGGAAGACACAAAACAGTGCCATCATGAGCACGGATACGTATGACAAAGAGACAACTGAAATGTATGCTAACATAACAGACATTGTTCAGTTGCAGTATATCTCCAGTTTCGAGGATCATCGGTGTGTGGTTCTGTTGTGCTGTCGTTGGTATAACCTGTTTTCCAGGATCGCAAAACCCAAAGCTGATGATTATTTCAAATCCATCAATGTCAAGGCGGCGTACCAGACCAACGAGCCTTTAATTTTGGCAAATCAAGCAACACAGATATTTTTCTTGGAAGACACATTTGCACGTAGCGATGACTGGAGAGTATTGCAAAGGTTTGAGCAGAGGAATTCGTTTAATGCAGTTGCACAATAAGATGATGCTTACACTGCTCCTGATGTACAAGATAACACAGATGTTCCTAATATCTTTGAGAACCATCACATCAATGACGCCGGCGAAAAGATTGCCTGTCGTGCTGTGGACATACAAGAGTTGATCAAGAAGAAGCCAACGTTCGAGGACGTTGAGGACGAAGAAGAAGATGACACCGTGGGGAATTACGATTCAGACTGATACACATGGCGAAGATGTTGACGCTGCTGCTGCGGATGATGATTACATTGCTTTTGTCGTATTTGCCTGTCAGAAGACGTTTTTTTATCTACTATGTGAAATTGTGTTTGCTATGACAACTGAAACCTGATGAACATGTTGTTTAGTATTTTGCTGTGAGAACATCACTTGTTATGTATGCTGATTTGTGTTTGGTGATTGTATGACAACTAAAACATGATGACATTGTTGTTTAGTTGTACTCATATTTGGTTGTGAAACTTGAATTTGATGACATAGTTTGATGTTGGACTGCAATTTGCTCGACGTCTTCGAATGAGAACAAAGCTGACCCGACAGGGCCTCTACTATTTATTTATTTATATGAGAAAAAGGGGATACCCCCTGATTTCCGTTAATAGAAATCATTAGATGTTCACAACACTACGCCCAGCCTGCTACACAGGTTTTTCATTACTAGTTTCAGCAAAGTGCTGATGTCGTAGCCACTGAATACATCACGAGTGCTACATACACTGCAAATAAAGAGACAATCATCCTACAGAGCACATCGATTTTGCTCATTATCTTCACAAGCTCTTTCATCTCCTCATTGCTGTCAAGGCCATTCAGCAGCTGTTGCTTGGCCATGATCAGAGGAACTGCATCTTTAACCTTCTGCTCTGCATCTTCCTCTTCTGCCGTTCCTTCAGTTACTTGTCCAACACCCCAACCTGCTGGTATTGGGATTCCTCGGCTAACCAAATAATCAGCGTAGTTGCATTCCCCCACATCAGCAACTTCCCAGAAATACAAATCACACGAATCTTCCCTTTTCTGCACGAATCAAATTGGAAGATCATCAACCAAACTATTAAAAAAATCAGCAACTAAAAGTAGCAGAACAACACTTAAACATATTATTACCCCATGATTCGGGCATTTGTAGAAGACTCGACTAGGGTTGCTGATTGTGGTTGAGACGCGACGGATGACTCTGCGTGATTTGCAGCAGTGGCACCACACCAACGGCAGCGGGTTTCGATGAGCAACCGGCTGCGGTGCGCGTGCCGGCGGGGGTGTGATGAGACCCACAAGCGATGGTACGGGTGGCGACTTGGCGCATATCTGGTTGTTGCCTGCTGAAGAGTAGGTGGACGAGCAGCCAGCAGACATGGTTGCTGCGGCCAGAGCTTCTGATGCTAGGCAGAGCAAGTAGAGAAGAGGAGAAGCGAACGTTGGATATGTCAGTTTCATTACTTGGAGAGTAGCATAGCACCATATATAGTCATAGTCTAGGTTTGGATTCGAACCAGCTACAGGAGGGACCTCCTTGTTTTCGAAAAAATTTATTTCTCCACCTGACAGCTGGGACCCACCGGCTGTATCTTCGCACGGAAGGAAGTGCCTCCTTGTTTTGCGAAAAAAATTATTCATCCCGTTGACAGCTGGGACCCGTCAGATTTGGTGACTGACTTGTGGGCCTACTAAGCGGACGTGTACGCACGGCTTTGTCAACTTAATCAACAAATGATTCTACAAGCTGGACCGTTGGATGTTAATCCAACAGCCGTGCTCCTTCTTCAACCTCTGTTCTTGCTCTTGTCTCCCGTGGGCGGCACCGCGGCTGTGCTGCCGCGCACCCGAACCAGTGAAGTTTCCCACTCCTCTCCATCTGCGACTCCATTGCCCTGTCTTCCCCATCTCCGGGTCGTTCCAGTCTGGGTGCGCTCGGCACGGCGTGGTCAACGTGGTCAACAACCGAGAGTCATCGGAAGATGACTGTATATGAGAGGCTGACAGTGGGGATGCACCACGCCCGTGGATGCATGCATGCAACGGAACGCGGCGAGGTCAACGTGGTCAAGGAACGACTTCCATCGGAAGTATACTGTACGTGGAGAGTCTCAGCTGGGTCCACGGCCGCAGCAAGTAAGTGCCTCCTTATTACGCGGAAAATAATGATTCCTCCAACTGACAGCAGGGACCCACTGGACGGGCCACCGTATTTTGCGAAAAAAACCTTTGCCCCTGACTGCTAGGACCCACCTGACGGGCCACCATATTTTACGAAAAAACGTTCCCCCCGCTGTCAGCTCGGACCCACCGGAAGTGCCTCCTTATTACGCACAAAAAAATGAATACTCCCCCGGCTAGCTGGGACCCACCTTGGTGGGAGGCTGACTTGTGGGCCTACTAAGTTGACAGGGACGAAGGGCTTTGTCAACTTAGTCAATATGAATGATTCTAGCTCCAGTGACCGTACGATGTCCATCCAACGGCCGTAGTGCTTCTTCAACCTCTGGTCTTCTTGCTCCAGCCGCCCAAAGCAGCGCCGGTCGTGCCGCATGCTCCTGCCTCCCGTGGCTGGCTGTGCTACCGCGGAGGCCTCACCGCCCCTACTATTCCCACCGCTGGCCAGGCCCTGCGGCGACGGCAGCCTCACACCGCAGCCGAACCAGTGAACCCTCGTACTCCTCTCCGCGCGGGCTTCCACTGCCGCGTCTTACCCGGCTCCGTGTCGTCCCCTTCCTAGGCCTCGCCGTCGTCCACCGCCGTGGTGCTCTCCGCGCGGCGTGGTCAACGTGGTCAAGGAACGACTTCCATCGGAAGAGTACTATACGTGGAGAGGCTGACAGCTGGGTCCATGGCCACAGCCCAGTTTTTTTGTGATTTGCCAAGTAAGTCGCTTTGTCAGGCCTGTTGGGCTGCAAATCTTTCAAGACGAGGAGAGCTTTCATTCGGCTGGCCGAGAAAATGGCCCATCAGTAATGAGAAATGGGCTGTACATTTTTAAAACACATCAAACTGGCAATTAGTTTCAAATATCTTTTTTTCATTTCGAGATTTTAAATTACATTAATTTTTATGCATGGAGAATTTGTTGGATTTTATATTGATATACATTTATTTTTAAAATCAGTTTGAATGTGACTCGAAATTTCGGGATTAAAAACAGTTTGGACCACACCGAAATATGCAAAATTTCGTATAATTTTTTAACCGTGGCCACAATATGGGCTGTAATGCTAACAAAAAGAATATGGGCTCAAAAAAAACCTTAATAATTAGCAAATGGGTTGTAAATTATTAGAAATAATGGCAGATGGGCTGTATGCTGTTTTCCACAGATTTGAGGCTTTCCTAAAAAAAGGTTGACGCACAAGCAGTGACTGTTGGATGGCCATCCAATGGCCGTCGTGCTTCTTCAATCCCTGCTCTTCCTGCTCCAGCCGCTCAAACAAGCGCCGGCGGGACTGCCTGCTCCTTCCTCCCCGCGGCCGGCTCTGCTGCCGCGCAGGCCTCACCGCCCCACCGTACTCCCATCGCTGGCCTAGCCATCCCTCTACTCACCCAGACCTGCTGTTATTCTCCGGCGACGGCAGACGAACTAGTAAACCTCATACAGTCGTACTCCCCTCCGCGTGGGAAACAACTGCCGATTCTTCCCTGCCTCCGTGTCGTTCCCTTCCTAGGCCTCGCCGTCGTCCACCGCCCTGGTGCTCTCGGCGCGGCCTGGTCGACGTGGTCAACGACCGACATGCATCTGAAGTGGACTGTACGTGGAGAGGCCGACAGCTGGGTCCATGGCCGCACGCAAGGAAATGCCTCCTTATTACGCGCAAAATAATGATTCCTCCACCTGACATCAGGGACCCACCAAAAGGGCCTCTGTATTTCGCGAAAAAAACGTTACCGCTGCTGACAGCTCGGACCCACCAGCAATATCTTCGCACGCAAGGAAGTGCCTCCTTATTACGCACAAAAAAATGAATACTCCCCCTGTTAGCTGGGACCCAGTATAGTGGCAGGCTGACTTGTGGGCCTACTAGTTGACGGGGACGGAGGGCTTTGTCAACTTAGTCAATATGCACGAATCTAGCTCCAGTGACCGTACGATGTCCATCCAACGGCCGTAGTGCTTCTTCAACCTCTGGTCTTCTTGCTCCAGCCGCCCAAACCAGCGCCGGTCGTGCCTCGTGCTCCTGCCTCCCGTGGCCGGCTGCGATGCGGAAGAGGCCTCACCGCCCCCTACTACTCCCACCGCTGGCTAGGCCATCCCTCTACTCACCCACACCCCTGTTATTCTGCGGCGACGATAGCCTCACACCGCAGCGAACCAGTGAACCCTCGTACTCCTCTACGCGTGGGCATCCACTGCCGCGTCGTCCCCTTCCTAGGCCTCGCCGTCGTCCACCGCCCTGGTGCTCTCGGCGCGGCGTGGTCAACGTGGTCAAGGAATGGCTTCCATCGGACGTGGACTGTACGTGGAGAGGCTGACAGCTGGGTCCACGGCCGCAGGAAGGAAGTGCCTCCTTATTATGTGCAAAATAATTATTCCTCCACCTGACAGCGGGGACCCACCGGACGGGCCACCGTATTTCATGAAAAAACGTTTGCCCCTGACTGCTGGGACCCACCAGCTACATCTTTGCACGCAAGGAAGTGCGTCCGGGCAAAAAAAATGATTCGCCCCCCTGACTGCTGGGACTCACCAGCTACATCTTCGCAGGCAAGGAAGTTCCTGACAGTCCGGACCCACCTGGTCGAAGCGTATGTAGCGTTGTTATTCTGGTCGCGAACGTGTATGTACATATATACTGGTGGATGTAGAGGCGCGCACGTGTCGTAGTAGAGGCGCGCACGTAGCATGTCACGTACGTACAGCGGCCAGGGTGCAAGAAAGAAAATACGGCCACGTATGTGTACATACGGGCGGGGTCTCGAACGCCTACTGGCGCATACGTATGGCCAGGGCTCGTGTACATGGCTGGTTCGGAACGGAGAAACATCGTCGTCGTCGTGTTCATGGGGAGGCAACGGAATGCGTCGTGTTCATGGGGAGGCAACGGAATGCGTCGTGTTCATGGGGAGGGGTGTGGCGTACCGCAAAACGGAGGAAACGGACCTCCTACGGTCGAAATGGGGGTCCTGTTGATCGGGAGGAGTGTGGCATACCACAAAACAGAGGAAACGGACCTCCTACGGTCGAAACAGGGGTCCTGTTGATCGGGAGGGGTGTGGCGTACCGCAAAACGGAG